>NC_045434.1:185228198-185318124 GCF_002776525.5 Piliocolobus tephrosceles | reverse complement strand
TGCCACCACACCCGGCTAATTTTTGTATCATTTGTAGAGATGGGGTTTCATCACGTTACCCAGGCTGGTCTCGAACTCCTGGGCTCAAGTAATCCTCCAGCCTCAGCCTCCCAAAGTGCTGGGATTACAGGAGCGAGCACTGTGCCCAGTGGTTTTCAAACATTGTCTTTGGGCCAGTGGCATTACAATACCTGTGGATTTTTTTTTTCTTTTAAACTACAGATTCCTGAACTCCTTGCCATGGAAATTTGGTTTTGTTGGACTAAGTGGGGCCCAGCACCTGCCTTCAGAGGTGATCCTGGGATATTTCCCTGCCCAGATAGGTTCAGGAACCCATGCTTTATATCATATTTTCCACCAGAATAACACGAAGAGCACATCTTAGTCCCTCTACAGGTGACGCTGGAGATATTAGACGCTTTTCCAAGGTCAGCAACTAGTGAGTGGCAGGCCTGGGACTGCAATTGAGGTCTACTTAATGAAAGAGACAGACAGAGAGAGAGAGAGAGAGAGAAAGATCTTTAAGAGAGTGGGATGCCCAGTATGAGAGAAGCAAGAAAAAAGATGGGAACCATAAGAGATGACCACCTCACGTCCTCCTTCCCCAGCCATGGCTCTGTGCCTTCCTCCGGGTCCGGCTCCCAGCCCCCCATTCCCATGTCCACTCTCACCTCTGGCTGAGATGCCCTACCCCAGCTTTGGGCTTGGGAGCTTGCTCTCCTGCCATCTGACTCCTTGCTGGCAGCCTGCTCTCATTCGGCTTTCACTTTCCTCTATGGTAGCGTCTGGCTCATACCAGTGTATATATGACAGTGCCTTTAAGAGATTGTCTGATGTCTCAACCCCTAGGCTGTAGAATCTCCGTTTTAAGAGGAGCAGAGTGATTTACCAGGGCAGAAGGGGCAAATGATACAAAATATACAACTAACAAGTGTTTACAAAGCACCTGCTATGCCTCTCTGAGAGAGAGATAAGAGAGTCCCTGACCTGGGAGTTCAGTGTCTCGCTAGGGATCCAAGACATTCTCAGAAAGACAGAGAAATGCCTTCGTGATCAAAGACCCTGTCCTATGACTCAAAAGAACACTCAGACTGTGGGAAGGACGCAGTTGGAATGATCGCTGCAAGCAGAGGAGGCCATGGAAGCAGGAGGAGGTCCCGACTGGAATGTTCTATGTTTGTTGTGTGGGGTGGCAGTTGGAGGCTCCCAAATCTGGAAAGTGAGGTGAGGAACAAGAAAAGTTCAGGCAAGCAGAACTTATGGGGGCCAGGCACTGCCCTAGGCTCTTCCCATATGTTACCTTCTCATTTAATCCTCACCACTATCCTATGAGAGAGGCAGCTACAAGGCAGGCCATTTGACAGATGAGGAGGCCGAGGAGTAGCAAGGGGAAGGAACTTGTCCAAGGCTGCACGGCTAAAGTAGCAAGGCTGGAACTTGAACACAGGCAGACTGGCTGCAGGCTCGATGTGCCTGACCACTTTGCTATATTTCCTGTCCAAGTGAAAAGGTACAAGAGGTGGATAAGTACAGCATGGATTTGCAATGGGGTGAGATCCCACTGTGGCTGCTATCTGGTGGTAAAGGAAGAGGAACAGGACCTGAGCTGTTCCTCCAGGTCAGGCCTGAGCAGAGAGAATCTTGTGTGCTAGTGCAGGGAGTGTGTGTTCTTCTGCTGGTGGTAGAGAGCTGTTGGGGGTTTCTGAACCAGCCTAGGTTCATAGGGTCACAGTCCTATGCTCGGGGAGATGAATCTGGTCCTACTGTATGAGGCGTTTGGGGTGGACAAAGATGCGGGATATTTCTGCAAGACTGAGATGGGGTTAAGGGCCTGCAGCTAGGGCTTGGGGTTGGGGGAATATCAAGAAAATGGAGAGGAGAGGGCACTCCTGGGAAAGCCCCGTCCTACCCTGCTCCATGCGCTACAGTTACCACTCCCTGCCACTGGCCAGCAGTGTGGCTTTGAGCAACTGACTGTGGCTCTCTGGCCATCTGTATAAAAAGGAGCCTACAGGGATCAAATGAGGCCACGGTTGTCATGACTGAGACTGGCCAACCACAAGGCACAGTTCAAATAGAAGATGTCACTTCCATGCCTTGTGCCATCTTCCTCCCCTTCATCTCTCTCGTTGCTGATCTCCGTACTATCTACTTGAATCTCCCTGTGGACTTTTACTAGTGTTTTTGTAGGAAGTGACCTCGCATCTGTCTTGGATGAAGCCAGGGTCATAAATAATAAAGAAATAGATGAATGCACTTTCAGCCCGTGCCTTTGCATTTCTGTTCAGTGTCTGCCTCTGACCGCTGACCCGTTTGTCCCCTCAGCTGCAGCCTCTGCACATCAGGCTTTGGCCTGATGGCCCAGACCTCAAACCCTTTCATGGAATGCCAACGAATTCCACAAGGAGTCCACAGGGCTCGTGGACACTCCCTGCCCTTTGGCATATCTGTGTCTTACGCCACGCATCCCAACTTCCAAATAAGAGTCCATGGAAGAGACTGGAAGGAGGACCTGTTGGTGCAAGGTCATTAATTTGCCATTCCTGGGAGGGATCAGAGGACCCGAGGAGACCAGGCTCAGCCCAGGTCTGGGCTTGAAATACAAAACATGAAAGCCAGAAAAGTGTTTTGCTGCATTTTTCAACACAGACATCCAGGCACAGATGTCCAGGGGCCAGCAGAAGATATGGATTAGAAGTTAGGAAAGATTCTCAGCTGGGGACATAGGCTCGAGAGTCATCTCCAAAGAGGGTTATATTTAAAGTGAAAGGCTTCTGCTATTTTGGTCTCAGTTGACTTCACTAATGTTGGAAATTAGCTGTTGCTAAACAGCCATTGTGATACAAACAATCCAAAATATATTTCATATTACATTCATTCATGAACCAACACTCGTTGAGCACTCGTAAGTGCCAGGCCCTGCAAGAAGCACTGAAGCTACAGGGGTGAATAAAACAGATGCAGTTGCTGCCCTCTGGAGCTGTAGCCTGTGGCGGGGGTGGGGAGTGCAGGGATGTGAAGTTCTGCAAATACTGGGTTAACTATGGTTTTTGAGATTGAGGAGGAGAGGAAGGACATGGAGCTCTACTGGAGGGACCTAACCTGGTCTGGGAGTGAAGGAAGGCTTCCCTAATGATGTGACTTTAAAGTCAAGACCTAAAGAATAAGCTGGAGTTGGCCAGGTAAGGAAGGAGAAAGGGGAAGCAGGAAAAGCAGAGGGAACAGCACCTGCTAGGACTCTGAGGCAGGGAGGGGGTTGGGGTAAGGGGCAATGGAATCAGGCCCATGTGGCTGCCACATACTGAGCACGGGGAAAGGGCCTAAGATGAAGGCTTGAGTGGTGAGCTTGGCCATATCATGCAAGATCTTAGAGGCCATGATGAAGGCTTTAGATTTCATGGTAGAAAACTAGGGAGTCACTGATGGGTTTTGACAAGGGATGACATGGTCAGATCTGTGCTTTAGAGAGATCCCTCTGGCAGATGAAGAAGAAACTGGAGAGAGGGGCTGTGAGGAGACCCGAGTACAACCACATCTTTGTTGGATCCTCGGTCCAGATAAATTTGTGTCTGATTCACTCAACAAACTTGCTCCCCATGCCTCCTCCTTGCCTCTCACTTTGCTTTCATTTTTCTGTTTCAGGAAAAGACTCCACATTCTGTCCAATGGTCCAGATCAGAAACTTGGAGTCCCCATGACTCGACCTCCTCTTTCATCCCCGCATCCAGTCTACCTCCCATCCCTTTCGTCCTTTGTCTCCATCCCCCTGCCCCCACCCCAAGCAGACTACCATTCTCTCCCTTCTCAGGTACTGCCACAGCTCCCCACCACTGAGAGTGGTCTCCATGTCCTCAGCCTGCCGCACTCCAATCCACCCCCACATCAGGGGACTCAAGTGCATCCCTCACACTTCTCTCATTTCTTATTGCCTGAACAAGGTCACAAGACCCATCATCACCCAACCCTTGTCTACCTCTGGAACCTCCTGCTCCTCCTCCCCTCCTGTCCCACCCCACACCCATATTCACTTCTCTAGGATGCCAAAATAACACTGAGTCCTTTGAACTAATATTCTGTTCCTAGCCTCCCAGCCTCCGCATACACAGTTTTCTCTGCCTGAAGCACTGTTTCCATTC
This sequence comes from Piliocolobus tephrosceles, assembly GCF_002776525.5. Classification (NCBI taxonomy): domain Eukaryota; kingdom Metazoa; phylum Chordata; class Mammalia; order Primates; family Cercopithecidae; genus Piliocolobus; species Piliocolobus tephrosceles. The sequence goes on along the minus strand of NC_045434.1, from coordinate 185,313,988 downwards.
CCCTTACCTGGCTAGCTCCTTGTATTTTAGGTCTCAGCTTAATACTACTCATTCATTCCTTCATTAATTCACTACATATTTACTGACCTTTACAATATGCAAATGTTATGATAGGTGCTAGGGTCCAGTGGGAGCAAGAAGGGCATGGTTTCTGCCCCCAAGGAACTTACAGCCTGAACCCTGAGTGTGGAGCTACACACCCGCCCGATGCTGCCACGGTTCCCATCTTTCTGCTGGATGGAAATTATAGGTTATTGGTACTGTGAGCTGTCTCCCCTCCTAGTCTGCAAGTCCCACAGGACAGGAGTTGAATCACCCAGTACAGTACTTGGCATTTATCAGGTCCCCAGTGTGCCACATATACAGAGCTGACTAACAGTACCTTCCCTGTACAGTTAGAGGACATCTATGCAGCATGGCTCTGTAGAGATCATTCTGCCAGGATCACAGAGTGATATCTTCTGCCTAGACCTCATCACTCTGGGCACTAGCACCACCCTTGCATTCCAGCAGCCCCCATGCCCACCACCTACTTATGCAGAGCTGAAGACCCAAGAGATCCACTTCCCTCTCTGGCTAGCATGGAGCACTGCCATCCTGTAAGTCCTACTTTTCCATGCAAAAATGGTAATTGGAAAAAATGCTGATTAGCACAAATGTTAATCCACCCAAACTTGCATTCTATGCCCAACAGCTGAAACAAGTGACACACAGCCCTCCTGCCAGTCCCTCACCCACTTCCTTTCCCCCTCCTTGCCCTGTGGAACTTTGCATTTCCTGCAACTTGGGGGAGGGATGTGTTCAGTGCCTACTGTTGAAAGACAACAAAAGAAAAAAGTGTGCCCATCCCAAGAAAGGAATTGTGTGCTCATTCGCCAAACACAAAACTGCCTTTGTTCTGTTCTAGCCCCACATTGCAAATTCTACATCACAGAACAAGGGTGTGCCGTGCCAAAAGTGGACTTCGTGACTTCTTGACCTCCACTTATGAACTGCTGTGCCTGCTCCCTGCCCCTGTGCCTCTGCTTCTCCTACCCTGGAAACTTCTCAGCCATTGCTGCCCCCCACTCACCTGCTATCAAGTCTTGCCCCCAGTCCTGTCCTAGGTAGAGGTTCTAGGAACCCAAGTATAGTCATTGAGCACTCATAGGCAAGCATAAACTCCCAAAGCCTCAGTTCCTTTCTTCCTTTCTTCCCCCCTTCCTTCCCCCTTCCTTCCCTCTTTCCTTCCTTCCTTCCTTCCTTCCTTCCTTCCTTCCTTCCTTCCTTCCTTCCTTTCTTCCTTTCTCTCTCTCTCTCTCTCTCTCCCCCTCTTTTTGAGATGAACTTTCACCCTGTCACTTAGGCTGGAGTGTAAGTGGCACAATCTTGGCTCACTACAACCTCCATCTCCCGGGTTCAAGCAATTCTCATGCCTCAGTCTCCCAAGTAGCTGGGACTACAGGCTTCAGCCACCATGCCCAGCTAATTTTTGTATTTTTAGTAGTGATAGGGTTTCACCATGTTGGTCAGGCTGGTCTCGAACTCCTGACCTCAGGTGATCTACCCGCCTCAGCCTCTGAAAGTGCTGGGATTACAGGCCTGAGCAACCTCACCTGGCCCCAAAGACTCAGTTTCTGCTTCTGCAAACAGAAATGAGATTTCCCAGCAGGTGGGTTCCAGTGGGCATTCAATGGGACTACATTTGGACAGGCTCCGGCAATACCAGTGTACATCTGGGTCCCCTGTCCTTCACGTGGCTGTGCGAGTGTTTCATTCTGCCCCTGCAGGTTCGTGCCCACCCAGGTCCCAACCTTGTCCCCAGAAGAAGGAGTAGCAGGACTATGCCATGCCTGGGACTCCTGTGGGCAGCCCCAAGTCTCTCTCCATGCCATCCTGACCCAGCCTGGCAGCCCACAGCTGGCCCCAGGAGCCTTCACTATCACTAACCCAGAATCCTTCTATCCCATCCCCATTGGTCATCCCTAGACCAGAGCCCTCCCATTGCCCCCACCCCAGGTGACCCAAGCCTTCCTTCTACTTTGTTATTGGCCAGTCAATGCCGTTGCGCGTCTGCCTTGGTTCCCAGCCTTACATCTGCCTATGATTCCCACCTTGATCCCTGGAGGGGTCTTAGCTCTTACCAGGCTTCTGTGGCTGTTCTGTCCCCTTACCCCAGACTTGCCTCTGGAAAGGAGAGCTGTCATGGATGGGGGAGCAATATAATTTGCAGCTTATGATTCAATGACTTAAATTCCAACTCCAGCTCCACCCTTATTAGCCATGCGGCCTCTAGCAGGTCATTTCTATGGGAAATCACTGTTTACAGGGTTAATGGGAACATTAAATGGGTTGATACATATATAGTACTTATCCCAGTGCTGGGCACATAGTACCATCAAGGTAGGGAACACATCTAATATTCTAAGCATTTCACATGTAGTAACTTCTTTAATTCATAACCATCCTATGAGATGGGTGCAGATATTCTCCCATTTCATAGACAGTGAAACCAGGCACAGAGAAGTTACATAACTTGCCCAAAGCTACATGACTGGTAAGAGGCAGAGCCACATATCCAAACCAAGGGAGGCTGCTTGAGAGTCTATGCTCAGAACCACACTGTGTCTCCCCTACATGTGGAAGCTGTTGTATCTGTTTTAGTTATTTTGTCTGTATGTGTGTTGTCAGATGTCCTAAAACCAAAGCCCTCTGCCAGGTTTCTGGTTTGGACCACCTCCTGGAATCCCTCACTGCCCCACCCCACCCCTGGCACTCCAGCCTACCCTGCAGGTCAGAACTCTGCAGCTGAGGCCCACGCATCTGCGAGAGGGAGGGAGTGCGGTGTCTGCCCTCATGTTCTGTGTATCTGTGTGTGCAGATGCTGCGAGCAACAGGGAGCAAGCCAGAGAGGCTGATGGAGGAAAAGTCAGAGACAAAGAGATGTTGCTGCCAAATCCCTTTCATCTCCAGCAGAGACAGAGAGTCTGAAATTCCATGGTAGGTTGGGAGTGGTCTGTGTGAGCAAGGGTGTGAGAGAAGCTGTGAGTTCCAGAAGGTGAGCAGAAGGCAGGCCGCCTCCCTGTGTGTGAGTGCCACTGCGTGTGCTCAGGGGAGTGTGTGTGCCCCTGTGTGTTTGAGTGGTGAGCTTGTGAGTGTGAATCTGTGAGCACACTGGACCATCAGCAATGATCGTTCCACCCTGGGATAAATGGCATAAACAAGGCTGAGCTTCAAACAGGCCTTCTGATGACTTTGGTGGCAGAGAGGACAGGAGGAGGGAGAGGAGGAGGGAGGCTGCTGGAAGGAGAAGAAAAGGCAGTGAGCTCACGTGCTGGGGAGTGGGCATGTTGGACGCCTTCCACCGCCAAACTGTTCTAAAAGCCGTTGCATCCAATGGAATAACAATCACAGAACAGTCCCCAATACCAGAGCCGGGGCGTTTCCCAGGGGCACAAGGCCCGTCTCCTGCTCACAGGCACTGATATTTTATTGATTTTATAACAGCCTGGAGGCAATTGCAGTTGGGGCAGCAAAAAAGCAATTTTCCTCCCCTCCTTCTGCTTTCCTGCCAGACTTCTCTGCTGAACTGAGGCCAGTCCTGCGTGGCAGCTGGGGTGCGTTCAGGTCACGTCAGTACAGCAGGAGTGCCTGTGCTCAATGACCTCCTCAGATTCACCTGCGTGCTAGGTCCTACTGCGGGGCACATTATTGGAGAGATAGATGTGTGGCTTAGGTCAAGAGGGAGTGACAGGGGCCAGGCCAGCCCTCTCCTACCTGTCCAGCCCAGGCCATTGAGCCGGGCAGAGTTCCTGCCAGCCTTCCAGTTTGGGACAGGGATATAGAAGGCAAGTCTGGGCACACAAAGGACAGGAGGCCAGGATCAGGCAGGCAGGAGGCCTATACCTGATTCTGAAGCCAACATAAGCCAATGTCAGCTCCTCAGAGGGGTGGGGAGCAGGAGACTAGACAGTTCACTCCGCCTTCACTTTCCTCACCCATGCAATGAGCATGATCTCTCTTGGGATAATTGGGATCCATCACCTAGGGCACAGTAGGTGCTCACAGAACCCAGTGGTGTGCATTAGACGTGAAGAAAACACAGCTCAACTCAGGCTTGCCAAAAAGTACATGACTATTGGCTCACAAATTCCACCTTAGTAAGTACTAGAGTACTGGGAAGGTGTGGGAGGAGGGGTGGTGCCTGGTAACTGACAAGGGCTCAGTGAGTAGCTATAGAGGACAAGATGCTGAGAGCCTGAGGCGTGCACACATTCTAGAGGAAATGGGGCCTGGAGAAGGGCACAGGCCTGGGAATCAGAAGCCAGAATGTCTGCCACAAAAGACCAGAAACAGGGGCAAGTTTCACGCAGGAGTTACCTTTTAGAAAACATTTTGAAGGGAGTGGGAGTTTGCTGGGTGGAGGGAAAGGGAGCGGGAACAGAGTTCCAGGCATGGAAAACAGCATTGTCAAAGACACCGAGGGTAAACTGCACAGCTCAACTAATAACAAACCCAACTGACTGTCGCGTGCGTGCCGGGTGTTGTTCTAAGTGCTTTTCATGAATTCACTCATTTGTACCCTTTGGACGTATATTGTTGCTTATCCCATTTTACAGATGAGGAAATTGAGACCCAGAGAGTGAAAGTTACTGGACCCTGGGCACACAGAGCTGAAAGGTACTGTCTGTTCAGCCAGGCTTTTGGTCCAGCTGGACGGGTGGGAGAAGGTCCAGGGGAGGAAGGCCTCAAGTGTCATTTGGAGAAGTTTAAAACAGATGCTGTGGCCAGTGGAGAGAGATCAGTCTAAGCTGTGAATTGAACACTCTGGTGATTTCTGCAAAAGGTGGATGGAAGGAGTCGAGGCTAGAGGCAGGGATCATAAGGGAGGCAGCTTCCACAGGCATTTTATTTTCTTGCAACTTTTTAAATTTATTTTTCTAATTGATGCATAACAATTATACTTATGGGGTACATAGTGATGTTTCGATAAATACAATGTATTGTAATCAGATCAGGGTAATTATCATATTCATTGTCTCAGCATGTATCATCTCTTTGTGTTGGGAACATTCGATAGCCTCCTTCTAGCTATTGAAAACTGTATGTTACTGTTAACTATAGTCATCCTACAGTGCTATAGAGCACTAGAACTTACTCTACCACCTCGCTGTAGTTTTGTGTCCTTTAAAAAATCTCTCCCTATCTGGCCAGGCGCGGTGGCTCACACCTGTAATCCCAGCACTTTGGTAGGCCAAGGCGGGCGGATCACGAGGTCAGGAGATCAGGACCCTCCTGGCTAACACGGTGAAACCCCATCTCTACTAAAAACATACAAAAAAATAGCCAGGCATGGTGGCGGGTGCCTGTAGTCCAAGCTGCTGGGGAGGCTGAGGCAGGAGAATGGCATGAACCCAGGAGGCGGAGCTTGCAGTGAGCCGAGATCGCGCCACTGCACTCCAGCCTGGGCGACAGAGCGAGACTCCTTCTCAAAAAAAAAAAAAAAAAAAACTCTCCCTATCCTTCTTCCCCCCTCCTCTTCCCAGCCTCCAGTAACCTCTGTTCTGCTTTTTACTTCTATGAGATCAACTTTCTTTTAGCTTCCACCTATGAGTGAGAACATGCAGTGTTTAACTTTCTGTTCCTTACTTATCTTACCTAACATAATGTCCTCCATTTCTACCCATGTTGCTGCATATGGAAGGATTTCCTTCTTCTTTATGGCTGAATAATATTCCATTGTGTATATGTACCACATTTTCTTTATCCACCCATCTGTTGTTGGGCACTTGGATTGATTCCATATCTTGGCTATTGTGAATAGTGCTGCAATAAACATGAAGGGGCAGACATCTCTTTGATACGCTGATTTCCTTTTTTTCAACAGGAACCTCAGGCTTTGAAAGCATTTGCACACCAAATGATACATTTCTGCCCAGTGTCACTGCACTTTCACTCCCATTAGTGCTGTACCAGCTCCAGGAGTGCCCATTGCACCAATGAGACCACTGAGGCTCTGAGCTCCAATGACTAACACATAACTGGCATCTGGCAGAGACTGGACTCGAACCCATGTCCCATGACTCTAAATTATCTGGTGTACATGATCTTTCTCCCCTACCTCAGCTGCACCCTCTTGGAAGGCACTGTTTGTCTGATCCACCCAGCACATAGTAAACCTCCAACAAGGATGTGTAGAATGAATGAGGGAGTGAATGAATGAGTGAGGCTGGATCTTGGGTGTTGGTCACTTCTAGCTCTAGGTGTCACTCAGGTTGTATCACAAAAAGAAAAACAGATATAAGCCCTTTCACTTTCCCTCCATCAATTGAGGGATGATTCCTAATACACGGAGACAAGGTAGGCAGAGTCATGAGAGGTGGGGGCAAAGCAGAACTCAGGGGTCCCCATCCTGGAAATTAGACTCAGGGCCCTGAATTAGGCCAGAGGACCCAGTTCACCACCTCCTCTTACTCCCATGCTGGTGAGGACCACCCCACACCCAACCCCCAGAATAAATGCCAGCCCAGGCTGTTGGAGGGACGAAGGAGCTGCTCTGAGAAAGTCCTTGGCAGCTCTGAAGATAGGTCCTTTAAATAAGGCAAACCTATTAGGGAGTGAAGGCACAAAACAGACTGCAGTCCTGGAGGCTTAGGGAGCTCTCGCTCCTCCAGGACTGCTGTTCTGGAGGAAGCCAGTGCTGACTCGGAAATCCATCTCTAATATGATGTAAATGAACGATGGAAGTGCTCTTTCCAGAGTATTTTTAAAATAAGATTATATATACATATATATATATATATATATATGAAGAGAGAGAGAGAGAATATGACAGATGGACGGGGTATTCAGTGGAGTATTTTTAATCCTGGAGTCAGGATTATGTAACGTTGGGAAGAGAAAAGCTAAGGCAGGTGGTGAGTCATCTGGAGCAGAGAGGGGAAGCAAGTCACACTCAAACCCCTCTTCCCATTCTGCCAGCATCTGCAGGTGCCAGCATGCACAGGACCACAGCAAAGAGGCAAGAGAGGTGGACCCAGGGATGGTGAAGAACCACTGTGTAAGCTGGCTCAGTGGGTGGAGGTGGGGACTTCACAGGTTTAGCAGGGGTCGTGGAGGGAAAGGTAGGGCCCAGTCAGGCCCGGCTGCAAAAGCTAAGTCCTGGAAACACTTGTCAATTTCCAGGAAATTGGAAAAGGCGGAGATATTTTCAAGTGAGTATTTGGCTCTGCACTGCACTGCAGACTACGTGTCATCTTTGACTTCCTGCAATTTGCTGAAATGGGAGGCTGTGAAGGCTCCCCTCAGAAATTGCAGCTGCAGCCTGGGGAACATACACTTTGCATGGCCTCCCTTAAAGGCTGACCCACAGGGGCTCTTCTCCAGGCCTGTGAAGCATGTACCATAGCCAACAGGCCTGTGTGAAGACAAGAAGCTTTGAAATGGAACATAAGGGAGCCCATCTTGACTGTAAAGGAAGGAGAGCTAGAAATGAGTGAGGGAGGGGACCTGGGGGTGTCTGCCCCTGGAGAACTTCCAGAAGAGAACACCCACCATCTGCCCCGGGTGGTTTGCAAAGTCATCTGCTGAAGGCAAGGGGCTGGACCAGATGGCCAAACGGAACTCTTGTCCCTTCTGGAACCCTTTAACTCTAGATGCATTACTGCTCAAAGTACTCAACAGATGTCACATAGTTAGCACCTGTGCCTTTCTTCTTCAGCAGAAGAGCTCCTGTGTATATCCACTGCCTTCCTTCTCCAATAGCTGCCATTTACTGAGTGTTCACCTTAGTCCAGGCATTGTGCTTTTCATGTATTATCACACTGAATTCACTATCCACCCTACAAGATAATGGCTACTATTCCCACTTTACAGGTGTGAAAACTGAGGCATAAAGTCATTGGTTGGATTAGGACTTTAACCCAGTTTATGTGACTCTAAATCTCACACTCTTAGCCTTGATAGCATAGATGCTCAGATCCTACAGTTTTATTCCTCCAGGGCTGACCCTCCTAAGGGCTTGGACCCCTGCAGTATGCTTAACTGAAGCCAAGACAGTCATCAGTCAGGAGAGATGGCTGCCAGCTCCAGGAGCAGCTCCATCTGTCTGTGATCCAGGGCACACAGGGTGGGAACTTGCTGAAAAAGTGGCCCCCACACCTCCATGCAGCCAGGGATGAGTCTGCTGCAGTTGCTGCCCGAGCGGCTCTTCAAAGCCCTTGACTGGTCAAAGCAACTGGGCTGGAGAAAAGGGGACGAATCAACTCAGAGGCAGCCTTTGCTGCCTGGAGGGCTGATGCTGTTTGCTTCCAAGAAAACACATCTTCTCTTTTAGTTGTTTCCGTTAGAGGATCCTGGAGAGAGGCCCAGCAGGAGGCTGTGCGTGCCACAAGGCCTGGCAGGAGTGGCCTGGTTTCTGCCCTGGGTCTGGCCTGTCCATGCTGCTGAGACAGGAGAGACGTGGAGACCACGAGGGAGATGCCAGTGAGACAGAGACACAGTCAAGATTTAGGGAGAAGGAGATACCATAAGAGACAGAGAAAAAGCCCAGGACAGACAAGACAGAGACAGAGGCCATGAGAGAGGCTTGAGAGTCATGGAGACCTAGTAGGCAAATAAAAAAGAGAGCAGAGGCCCCAAGAGACATGGAGCCTGCCAGTTAGCAGGGCTTTATCCAGCCCCTCTATGTGGCAGGCGCTGTTGCAGGCACGGAGGTGACAGAAGTGAGCAAGACAAAGCCTCTGCTTCATGGAACTTCCTGTCTAGTGGAGTAAGGGGCAGGAGGGAAGATACCCCACTCACAAGAATCTCCCCAGACCCTATGACAACACCTTTAGACAGCAAGCGCTGAACCAGGGAGGCTTCGATGGCAGGAAAGAGGCAGAAAATGTCATAGAAACCACTAGCAGGCCAAGAAGGGAGGAGAGACAGAGAGATAGAGAGAGAGAGAGACCATAGGATAAATGACACCAGGGAAACCCGAAGATGTGGGACCATGAGAGATGCCAATAGTCAGGAATCCTGAGAAACCGAGACAGAGTTAGAGAGGAGACAAAAACCAAAGAAAGAGACCTGCCTAGAATCAGGGAGGCCAAAGATGGGAACAAAATGAGAAAGGCACAAGCAGAGAAAGCTACAAACCTGAGTTCAGGAAGGCAGAAAGGCTGGAAGAAACCCAGAGAGAGAGAGACAGACAGACAGACAGACAAGCATGGAGACAAAGAAACAGTAGGACAGAGAAACAAAGAGGCTATCACTGATTATGGAGTTGGGTTTTCCAGGCCTACCCTAGATCCACGGACTTCAACCTTCTCATTGCCAAGGGTTACTTTCATTATCCTCCCCAATGGGCCTCAAGGTTTGAAAGATATTTGTCTACCAAACAATCTGCATTTCATGAGTAATAATTAATTCGCTTTCCCATTTTTTATTCATCAAAGACATCTATAACTGGCAATCAGAGCTTCAGATCAGCGGGAGATAGCTCATGTTGCCACACTGAGTTGCTGTACTTCCAGCCAAAAGCAAAGAAATCTGCCATTGAGTCATCAGCCTTGCACAGCCTAATCACATTTCTGTTAAGTTTTGGGAGATGTTGACAATAGTTCAAAGGACACAAAGAGAGACCCTGCTGCCTTTGCAGGCTCCTGCAGATCCAAGGGCCCAGTTTCCAGATGATAGTCCCAGGAAGTCCCTTCATCCTGCTGGCATTGAGCTGCACGATGTGGGCTGAGATCCTGGGAAGGCTAGGCTCCTTTCTTGGGAGTATATGGCCAGAAATAGACCCACATCATCTATCTTAAGTAGCCTTTTTACAAACCAACTATACCTATTAAAATAACAGCATAAAACCTCAGCTTATCCCTCTCACTATGTCCTAGTTCTTGTCTTCCTCCACAGCCGCACTTGCCAAGGGAGTATGGTTATTTTTTGACCTCCATAACATGGCTCATTACTCTTTTATTCATTGTCTTCCAGATTGCCCAAGCCAATAGCTTTTTCCAACTCAAGCTATTTAGCATTTAGCATTGTAGCCACTGCCCTCCCACTCTGTTTTCAGATGTTAGACTCAGGTCCAGAAGACTTGAGTGTGCATGCAGGTTTGTCTATGCACCTGTAGGGGCAGTGTCAGGACTCCCAGAACAACCACCCAACCTGTGGGCAACCACTCATCCCTCGGTGTTTGTCTCTTCATTGTCCCTGACAAAGCACTAAAATAGCCTATGAAGATTAGCATATTATGGCCCCCGGTCCCTGACCCTGGCCATGCACCAAGCTCTGAACCTGCAGGAAGAACTTGGTTTGAAGTCTGTCTGTAACCTCTTCTTGGGCTCTGACCCTGAGTTGGGTTGGCCTTGGTTTGGTTTCTTGTTTGACCCTCATTATGGTGTTCTTTCAGATTCTCCTGTAGCTTCCCTGTCCTGCGTGCTGACTCCTATTTTCCCCATCCAGTGTCTTCAGTGTGAGCATCCACCCAGGCATCTTCTTCTGCTCCCAGCACTGCCCCCCTTGCCATGCACTCTGCTGCAATCTCCCACTGACGTGTTACTCATCCTGCCCCACTCCTTAAACGGTTTATGCCCATCCTCCACTTCTGCCTATTCAGCTCCCACTGTCCTTTAAGGCCCACTTTCTTCCCTATCCCCTGCTTCAGAGAGCCGATTTGATGCATATGTAGGATCTCAGGGGTCCCCCAATACATCCAGTAGGGAGGGCTTGATAAACCTAAATTCTACGAGATTCCAAGAAGACAAGCACAGAGTGTCTCTTCCAGGCCAGCATGGAGCCAGGAAGAAAAGACCAAACTGGCATGGTCAGAAACTAGACACTGGGGCAAACAAGGAATGTGGACAGCAGTGGACAAAATAAGATCCTCTTCTACCTTTATGGCCAGGGCTGAGTCTCCAGAAATTCAGTGTTTTAGCCACCAGTCTGATGCAGGATGGACACCATGTGAGATAAAGGCAGAGAGTCAGGGCAAATAATTCCTAACTGCTACATGAGTCCTCATGACTCTATGCCATCATGCACAATAGCAATATCTCACCCCACCTCTCTGTTCTCCCAAAGCACTTCATCTTATTACCATTCATGTTTCACTTATAGCTGCTGTTTGTGCATATGTGCTATTTTTTTCCTATTGAAAGTATGAAATTTCACAAATATTGATGACATTAACTCCCCAGTTGTATATTAAAATTAGGAGAAAATTCTATTTGAAGAAAGACTTAAATAAATGCATTGTCTGGGGATAGGTCTATTCCCTTCTTACTTTCAACCTTGTCTATAATTCATTTTTGCTTAGCAATCTCATTTCACTTATTTATTAACAAACATTTGCTGAGTGCCTATTATGTGCCAGACCCCATGCTAAGAGTTTAGGTGCCACAAGAACCAAGACACAGTCTCTGTCCTCTAGGAGCCTATGGTAAAGACAGAGAGATACGGGAGTAAACCATTGTCAAGCAAGGTAATAGGCACTAAAATAGAGATATGTGTTGAGTATTTGGAAAATATATAGTAAGAGCGATTGGCCAAGACTTTGATAGTGACAGTGGTCAGGGAAGGCGGGGATAGTGCCTTACCAGGATCTGGAAGGGCATGTGTCAGTCGGAAGAGGATTAGAGAGGGAAAGAGAATTTCCAGGCAAAGTCATTAACCTAGAAAAGGGGGAGAACATGACACACAAATTAGTGGAATGGCAGGTTGTTCAGAAAGTCTAATAATAGAGTGCCTAGTGGGGTAAGTGAGGGGAGAGGTGAGCGATGTGGCTGGCTGGTGAGGGGAAGCAGAGTGAGATAATGAAGGGCCTTGTATTCAATACTAGAGAGTTTGCATCACATATCCCTATGTTATGATAAATATTCCTATCCCTTTGAAGAGATTTAAGCAGGGAACGGCATAACTAGATTTGGGTGGTAGGTAGAACACTTCTGGCCAGTGTGGAAACAAGATAGGCAGATATTGTAATACTTCAGGTGAGACGTGATAAAGGTTTGGATGAAGGCAATGGGAATGGAGAAAATGGACGAATTAACATGGCATTAAGTAGAAAGTGTCCACAGGCTTTAAAGACTGACTAGGTTGCAGATTTCTTTGAATACATCCTATGTCAGCAGTCTTCCTGGGTTGGGTGTGCTCTTGCCTTGGTCTCTGGCTTTCAGGGCTAATAAGCAGCAGTAGACTTACCTCCATGTGATGGCTTGCTCCAGCAGCCCATGAACTGAGCAGACTCTCTCTTCAAACACACTGAAAATGATTTTTGCTCGCCACTGATTTTATTAAAATTGGATGTCACTCCTGCCTTGTAGCTTTTCCAGCTCCGTTCAGACCAAATTTCATAGCCAAACAAAAAATGAACACAAAAACCTTCTGCAACTAACTTTAGGTTCACAATCCATCCCACCCTCTTTCAACACTCATTATTGCCTTTTTTCTCTTCTTGTTGCTCCAAAGAGCATTGGTGACAAATGTGGCTGTTTGTAGTTAATTCTATCCACTTCTTGACTGTTTTTGCCCAATCAGGACTGAAGTTTACCTTAGTTGCCAGGGGGAATCATGCTATTAGTTATCTATTCACCTATCTTTGAAGCTCACCACCAGTGTGAAAATTACTTTGCATTAAATTATAAGGAGGTACTCACTAACTCGATTATGCTGGAAGAAACAGTTCTAATAAAGAAACTTTTTCCCCTCTTGAATATTTTAGACATATTTTGTAGGGTAGAATTAATTTTTAAAGAAAATTACATAGTGTTTTTCTTACAAGCAAAAGTAGATTGAAGGGAGAGCGAGGAGGGATGGGAAGAAGAGGAGAGAGGAGGGGCAGAGAGACGACATGAGCACAGAGAAAGACAGAGATAAATAGAAAAAGAAGATGACAAAGACAGAGACAGAGTGGTCACAGATTGCTTCCTATTGGAGTTGTCTTTGCTGGTTGCTAGCATTTTGGAGATAGTCTATGGAACAGATCATCAAAGCCACTTTTTTACACTTTATAAAATACACCAAGACTCTGTGACAACTGCAGATTAAAGAAGTAGTACCAGTACCAACTGTTGGTCTTATAGTTTTTCTCTCCTAGTTCCAATGCTCCCAAAGGCTGTCATGACTTAAAACTTTCTACCCACCATATGCTATGTCTTGCAGCCATTAACCAGGGTCATAACTCAGTAAGAGCTGACATATCATCTACCACTCCTGCCCCCGCAACTTGCGATTTTTTTTCTAATTCCCTTTCTTGGCAAGCTCCAAGAATTCAAAAGCTTTTTAACCTCACACTGATGAAGATCACATTGAAGTGGTTACCATAAATGTACTTCTATGGGAAAATAGGGTGGGGCAGAGGAAATGCCAGCCCTGCAGTTTCCCAGAGAAACAACCATATACGTGTTTGTAGTGCCAGTTCAGAACCATGAACAGTGACAGATAACACATGCGCCACCCACCCTCACCAGCAACCCCCTTGCCAAAAAATAAAATCACTGAAGCCTTGCTTTACTAGAGAGTTGGAGAATCGAAACACCCAATACTGATGATGAATTATGGAGGAAGGGGATTGTAGGACATTCTCTATTCAAAATGTATTGAGAAGTTTATCTCCCTTGTCTGGTTGTGTTGACTCTGCACAGGAGTGCTTGCTCTGTGCTGAGCCCAGGTTCATGCAACTACTAATACTAGACCTTGGATTCTGATCCATGTCCATGTGACTACAAAACCTCTGCTCTTAACCACAATATGGAGGTTCTATGTCTGAGCCGGAGCCCCTTAACATGAAGGAGTCAGCATCACTAGACTAGGGGGTTCCCCATGGTGGAAATTTGTCAGATTTTGACCTTGCCTCATCATATATTCTTGTGTGCTCTACATCATCCCTGAAAAATTATCTCACAGGAAGAAAAACGACTACACAAGAAGAATTAAAAAGAAGCACATCATTTTAGAAGGAAAGAAAAAACACCACCCAGAACACAGCTATTTTTCACCTCTGCCTATTATCTTTCAGCCCTTGTTGACACACTGACATATTTTCCATCATTGCAATCAAAGCAATTGTAGTATTTTCACTGTATTTTCACTTAGTGTCTTATCATAAACCTTTCCCCAAGTTGCTATACAGTCTCTGTAATGATCACTTTTAATGTCTGTGTAATGTTCTAACAAATGGATACATTGTGATTTACTAAACAACCCCCTAATTGTTGAACATTTAGGTTGGTTCCAGTTTTTTTATTTCAGAGATTTGTGCTATGATAAGAATTTTTATGTGAAAACCACATGGGGTGATTGAAAGAGCATAAGATGAGCTTTGGAGTCAGACAGAAGAGAGTTAAAATCACTCAACAATATAACCGGAGTGTAACTCAACAATGTAACCTTTCTCAGAGGTTTTGTCTTGGGGAGAAGGCCAGGGAAAGTTGACATTGCGGGACAGAGGGGTAAGGGTGAAGCGAAATCAGACAACCTACAGAGAGAGATGCAAAAGGCAGGTGGAGCTACTGATTACAAACTGCAACTTTACAACTTTACCTCCTCAAGCCCAGAGCTGAGCAAAAGCATTTTAAACAGAGGAAGGAAGGCACACAAAGGGGATGTTTCTTCTTTGGCAAAACCTTTGGACCCAGGGCCTGAGATGGGCAATATAAATAGGAGATCAGCTGCCAGAAGTCTTCTTCAATGAGGTATGATGAGAGTAGGAGGCAGAGAAACACCTCAACCCCATTCCTCTGGACTCAACATCTTGAGGCTTAAAACCCTAGAGTCACTTCTCAGACCCAGAAAACTTTCTCTGGACTCATTCTTCCTTCCTGAAAGCCCAAGGGCACATCCTGCTTCCTCCACCTTCTGGAGCTACCAGCACCCTGTGAGCACTGATCATAGCTAACAGTCAGGACTCAGTCTCCCCAGCTCCTCCTGTCCTTTTCTCCCCAAGGACAAGCCCATAGCACCCTTTATGGTCATCTTTTATGTTGCTCCATGAGGGTAGATAAGCCTGAGAATTACCAGATTTCTGGAACTTTCCATGGTTTCAGTCATTATCCTTCCTTCTTGCATCCTGATGGGGGGACCCCTGGGCTCTTAGACGATCTCCATGCATTCTCTTTGACTCTTGCTTGATGTGGGCTGAGCCCAGGTTCATGCAGCTAATAATACCAGACCTTGGATTCTGATCCATGTCCATCTGACTGCAAGACCTACGTAAGCCTACATGTTCAGTTTGAAGATGCACCTAGAGAAAGCTGAGAAGCAGATCGAACCAGTTGACCATCCGAGTGTTTCCAACTCCAGTGGATAATTCTGTTCTAATGGGACCTGCAGACAGAGCAATCCTTCATTAGTGCGGTCCCTTGTCCACACCTCTGTGGTAAGGGAGATCTTCACCTGACCTACCTCCAAGCCACCATGGGCAACTCTACTTGGAGTAGAGGGGATAGAGCATGGAGTAGAGAAAGAATGGGAGCCTAGGGCTGAGCCCACCCACCAGAGCCCTTCCAGGGAGCTGGCCATCCTCGAGGCACCCCAACCCAACCCACTCCCCTCCATGCAGCTCCAGAATGTGACTGAACTGTAGGCTGAGCTCTCACCACCCTGGGGAGCAGGGAGGGCTTTTCAGGGGAATGTTGCTGACCAGCCCCTTCTCCTTGGCTGTCAGGGCTAATCAACATCAGGGCAGTTAATGGGGAACATAAAACCTATTTAAAAGCTACATTTACCACTTGACTGGTTCCATTACATTGTGCAATATCCAGGTGTCACACTTACTCTCAAAGTGTCTGTCTCAATGCTTCCTTGAGCTGCCGGGGTTAGGAAGTCGCTGCCAAGAACCACCTGAGGAGGACTCCTCCATCTATCCTCACAGCGGTCTTCTCTGCAGGTTCTAGTGGTGAGAGGTTCCCCAGTCCGTGGAGCTGCCTGAGGAGGAAGGTTCTGGAGCTGGGCACAGCAGTGAACATTGAAGGCACCTGGCCTCTAGCCTCTCCTCCATGCATGGGAGGAGTTCTTGCTCCCTGCTATGGTGGTTATCATGCTGCCTATTGGTGCCAACTCTATGCCCACTCACCCCCTGGAATCTGGGCACCAATGGGCATGATCTGCCGTTTTAAGACCTCAGTCTCTCCAACTGTCCCTTCGAGTCTAAATGAGCAGGGTGGCTTTCCCTGGCTTCCTGACATGGGCACATCCTATTCCTGCTCTGATTCTCTCACTGAGGATCTAACTGGGGACAGAAGACAAGCTGGGGATTCCATTAGAATAAAGCCCAGAGCCTTCTCCTCTCATCCTGTTTACCTCCCACTCCACTCTGCCATCAATGCTGGCCCGGCCCACCCCACCCAGCAGCATTCAAGCATTTTATTTCCTTTAAGGCTATGCCAAAAATGTCTTCACTTCCTTGCCACTGACCTGCCGTGTGTGGTGCCTAATCTGTGGGCATAGAACCCTTGCTGTGCTGAAGGGTAAATTCTTGGACTTTGAAGGAAGACTCTACTGAGATTGTCAAAAGTGACTCTCTTTATCTGGTAAATATTTTATAAGTACCTACTGGACTCTGTCCTTGGCCTAAGGATACAGAGTGGGCAAAGCATATAGTTTAGAGGTAGACACAGGCAGAAATCAAATAATCACAGAAACACCTATTGCACACTATGGCAAGAGCTATGAAGGAAAAGCACAGGGGCCCCAGAAAGCAACTAACAGGGGTCTTAACCTGACCTGGGTTCCGGGGACATCTTCAAGGAAGCCCCTTGAGGAGGTGTCTATGTCAATCTTTTTTTCTAGTCCTTGCAGTGTCTGGCGCACAGAAGATTGTCTAGTAATGCTTGTGGAGTGACTAAGGAATGCGTCTCATCACATCTCCAGCACTGTCATCATCACCTTTCCACCCTTTCAGCCACAATCATCCCATTTCTATAGCCAAGTCAATTCTTGTTTAACGCAAATAGGTGTCAACCTTGTAGTAGCATCAGGTCTGGCCACCCTCCCTGCTCCCACATACATGGCGTGGGCACCCTTTGGAAGAGCCTGAGAAGAAAGCTGTTGCCTCAGGATGAGCAAAGGATCTGCCTCCCTCCTACTCTGACACTTCCAGCCACTCTGCTCTCAACATGCATGGCCAGCTGATGTTTTTCTGCAGGAGACCTGGTGAATGTGTTGGCTCAGACTGGCAAGGGAGGCTCCTGCTGTGCAGGCTTCCCCCAGGGTTGGGTGCTGGCAAACCTGGATTTCCCAATAGTGTGCAGGTCCTCCAGGATCAGCCACTTGCAGAAAATAGAGCTGCTACTTCCCGTTCTTACATACAGCAAGCCTGCTTATGCTAGGGAAATGAGGGATGCTTGTTTGCCTCTAGAGGTGCTAGAAATGTTCAGAGGTGCTATAGCCTTAGATTGTGTGGCTCTCAATAGCACAAGAGCCTATCCTGTGAGGGCATCTGGTGCCCACATATCCAGTCACACCCAACGGCATCTGCAGGGGCTCCCCATACCACCTGCTCAACGGGCATCTCTCCATCTTGCACATGACTGGGTCACAGGGTAAACAGAAGGCATGGCCTCTCCCTCTGCAGCCAGTCAGAGGCTGCCAGAGTGTCATCCACATTAGTACACATCCCCAGTCAGGGTGGAAAAGCACACAATGCACAGCACTATGGGTCAGGAGTTGCAGGGCCAAGTCCAGGCATCTTTAACTCACTGTGAGTTTAGAAGTGACCTCCCTTCTCTGAACCTCATTTCTCATGAAACAAGGGGTGAGGCTAAAGCAGTTGAGCCAGCCCCACTTCAACCAAACTAGCACCAATTTTATCTGCTTTGTACACAGAGCTTCTGCAGAAAATTTTCTCTTAGAAAAAAAAGGTTGATTGCTAAATGGAGTAATAGTCCCTAATGCTCCTTCCAGCTCTGACATTTCAAGATTTATGAGTAAATGAAACAATGTATATGAAAGGGGCTTGGGCCATGGTAGGGATGCAATAAACAGATTTCATGATTACTGCTGTGCCTTACATGTGTGATGAGAGCCCCTGATAAATGCTGAGCTGAAATTTGGATATAAGGCCTACACCACTTTCTGATCTTCAAGTCTAGGAATCATACTCTCTAAAGAGGCTCGATTACATAAGTGGATACATGTAGAAAGAAAAAGAGAGAGAAAGAGAGAGAGAGAGAGAGAACAGGGAGATAGCGGAAGGAGGGAGGCATAAATGCCAGAGTCAGGCCCTAGAAGCCCTCAGGCACTCAAGTTTCTGGAGAAGAGGGGTGTAGACCCCAGATCCCTGTCTGCCAATTCCATCATTGGTTGCCGTGGAGACAAGGGAGCATAGGCTCAAGGGACTGGTCTCTCCACCAGAGGCAGCATCCGCACCTCTTGATTTTTTTTTTTTTTTTTTTTTTTTTGAGACGGAGTTTCGCTCTGTCTCCAGGCTGGAGTGCAGTGGCGCGATCTCGGCTCACTTCAACCTCCAACTCCCTGGTTCAAGACATTCTCCTGCCTCAGCCTCCCAAGTAGCTGGGATTACAGGCACACACCACCATGCCCAGTTAATTTTTGTATTTTAGGCGGGTGGATCACGAGGTCAGGAGATTAAGACCATCCTGGCCAACGTGGTGCACCTCTTGATTTTATTCAATTGAGGAAGACATGGTGAGGACTTTGCTCTTCTCTCATCCTGTTTCCCAATGCCACCTCCCTGCCCTCTGCTCATCTCCAGGATTTCCCTGGGTAGCCCAAGCCCAAGTCCCCTTTGCATAGAAGGCCTGCTGTAACACAGAGGCTCATGTGTTGATTGAGTGTGTGATGGGAACAAGGCAGACTTGGTCAGAGCAGGCACATTGAGGAAGGCTGGAGAAGGTGTTAGGGCATGATCCTGGGAGCAGAGGATGACAGCAACAGAGTTTGAAGAAGTGGGTCTGACAGGCTGCAGAGGGTGGAGCAGGGGGTAAGAGGCAGCAGGCAGGAGGCCTGGTGGAAGGCTGCTGGAGTCATTCAAGTGGAAAAACGAAGGCCTGGCGTAGGCCAATGTCAGAGGAAATGGACTGGAAGAATGAGCCCTGGAGTTTCAAGGCAGCAGCAGCAGCAGCAGCTGGCTTTGTTACTTAGATCTAAAACCTCGGAACCTCAGAGCGTAAAGAAATCTTCAAGATCTCCTAGTCCAGCTTTTCCCAAAATGCCTTCCCTGGAAAACTGGCCCCATAAGAGGCTCTATTAGAAAAGTGTCTAAGGTCAAGTTAGCTTTGTAAATGCAGTGTGCCGAAGCTCTCCCAGTGCCGAAGCCCTCCCAGCTTAATAAAGGTTCACAGAGGTCCTGCTCTAAAGGAGTTTCTACCTTTACATTGTTTGACTCGACTTTTATTTTCACCTCAGTCCTGCTTTTAAAAAATGTGGTTTAACATTGTTTAATCCAACTTGGACCATGGAACTTCCCTTGTTCCATTTACACCTTCTGAAGCATTAGGAAATTATTGATCTAGTCAAATAGATCCCACGCGCAGCACAATGGTGGAGGGTTGAGAGGCTGAGCTGTCCCAGAGATGCTCACATCTGTGACTCAGGCGCCCCACCTCTGGGGATCGGCCTAAGACAGGAGTGCTTAATGTGGAAATGGTGATGTGGATGACAGTGTTACATGATTTAAAATAGCGAAAATCATAAAATAGCTGGAGGTTTAACAACAGGAAAAGGATCAGTAAACTGTGGCATCATTCCTTGATGGGTCTTTTTGCAAGATGATTATGAATATGATACAGTTACACAGAAGATCACTTAAGATTGAAGAAATCACAAGAATGGTTTCACTGTACTTTTAAAAATATACATATATGGGAAATATAAAGGTAAGAAAGCACATAGAAATTTGTTTTTGTTTTTCAGGAATTTTTTCTTTTTTCCAAGATAGAATTTTATCCAAATGGTGAAATTAAATTCTGGTTGTAGAAATAAACAATCTCGCCTGAAATAGATGGCAATTGGCTTGTATATCAGGCTTCTGTGAGTCTAGTCAGTTTCAGTCAGTTTCCTCCATCTCATTCTCTGCAGGCATCTTGAGTGTGTGGACTTGTATGGCTGAACCCTGGTATGCCTGTTGAAGTATGGCCCCTATTGAGACCAGAATAGCCACTTCTCGTCATTGACCCTCATATCACATTTTCAACTTTAACAGGGCAAACAGGGTTTGGGAGAAGGAACAACTGGAGCTTAAAAAATGAGGTAACTTGACTCAGAACAGTCCTTTGAGAGCTTTCTACATTGTTTGGTTCTTGACCTTGGCTACATATTGGACTCACCTGAAAACCTTTTTAAAAAACACTGATACAGGGGTGTTGGCCTCAGATATTCTGATTTAATTGGCCTGGGGTATGCTCTGAGTATTGCAGCTTTAAAAAGCCCAGGTGATTCCAATGTGCGGCTGGGGCTGAAAATGCAGATGTGAGCTGTGGATGAACCCAGGCTGAGATCGAAGAAACAGAGGAATTTGCCATTTCATAAGAGCTCTGCTTGAAGTTGCCACTCAATGCTGTGGGACACAGAGCGGGTGCCTCTCAGGGTCTGGGGTCAAATGGCCTGGGAGGCCTCTCAGATGACAGGCATGAAGGCAGGCCTTGTAGGATGCTGCAGAGTTCACTCAGAGGGGCTCACGGGTCAAGCAATCGGCAGGTCCCCAGCAGTGAGACTCCCGGGCTCCCCAGCACTCCTGTTCTGGGAGAAATCACACTACCCTTTAAGGCTCCAGGGCCCCTGCTTTGCAAATGAAGACATTGCCACTTGCCAAGTGGATGGCTTGTAGGGCTCAATGACTTAATATTTTTGGAGTAGAAGGAACAAAACCGCAACAAGACACTTGTTTTCCCCATCATAATTGATGGGGCTCCGTCTTTTCTGCTGTTAAAGCGCAAGCTGCAGCTATTTTTCTTTTTTTAACCAAACACCCCTGAATGCGAAACATTGATTTTTTTTAAACTGGGTTTCAAACTGAGAAATGTCTTGATTCCAGAAGTCAATCACCTGAGATGTCATAATAACTTCCACTGGCACCACCGTATGGCTGACAAGGGGCTCTGTGCCAGCGGGACTGATGTCCCACTCAGAGCAGCTCCCTTCTCCCTCCTCCCCAGGCCACATCACCAGGCAGACAGGGGACTCACAGCCTCCCATCTCTTGGCTTCCACCCCATCCCTAACCCAGCAGTGATGTTCTCAAGGAGAGGAACCTTCTAGGTCTTTTCAAAAGGGCCCCTGAGGACCATACTCTGTCTTGTTTGGCTCCCTCAGACCCTCCTCTTGAGGGTCCAAGGAGATTTTCACTGCCCTTCCAGCCACTCCCATACCCTAAGCACATCCTGTCCCAGGCAGGAGGGACAATCTGAGCCTCTGCCCCATTGGGTCTCTTAGGACCACCATGTCCAGTTGTTCTGGTTCCTCACTGCACAACGCTGGGGAATCCGTCCGATCGGTGCTGCTCACCTGCTATTTAAAGTAAGCTCCTGACAACTCCCCATCGCCAGCAGGTGAAGTCCAAGTTCTTCCAGACACCTTCCAGGACCCAGCCTGGCATTTATCTCTAGCCACCTCAAGCTTTACCCCCTTATGTCTAGCTCTGGACCCACTGAACTCATATTGTTTTTCCACAGAAGTGTGTTCTCTCTGACCACGTCTTTCCCCATGCCATGCTCTCTGCCTGGAGCACTCTCCTCCCTTCCCTCGTTCCTTCCCTCCTTCCTTACCTCCTCCCTTCCCACCTTGGTGAACTCTACTCATCCTTCAGCTCTCAGCTAATACATTGCTTCCTCCAGGAAGCCTTCCCTTACCTCCCATCCTATTGGGCATCCTGTCGTGTGCTCTGTGGCACCTTTTACTTCCCTTGACACACCTGCCATTGAGTGTCATTGTAATGACTTTAAGTCTGTCTTCTCTGCTGGACTGGAAGTTACAGGAGGGCGAGAGCCACGTCTCTCACTCACTGCCATCCCTCCAAAGCCCAGTCCAGGCACTGATACAGAGTGGGGGCTGAATTCATTGGTTCTCAGTGAATGAAGGAATGAAGAAATGAGTGGCTGTGGTTCGTCAGCCCAGGCCTAGCATGCGGTGCAGTCCCCCACACCTACCACCATGCTTGCTTAGTCTCTACTTTAGTTTCTCTAATTAGACCAGGAGCCTGCCTGCCCCAAATTCTGCCTTCCCAACTTTGGCTCTGGTACCTATCCACCCCTTTTCCGTCCCCTCTCCTCGGGCAGAGGGGACATCTGAGTCCTGGTGCCCACAGGGCCAATTGCTGGTTGCACATGGACTGGTTTGACCACAGCCAAGATGCTGATGCTCCCTGCCTTGAGCTCTTGAGAGCTAGACACCTGGGTCCCTGGACTCTTGCTGCCTTGTCCCACCCTCTAGGTCGCAAGAGCAAAAAGCTAAACACTTGATGAACTGTTTTCATTTAAACTACACCACAACCCTTTGAAGTGGGTGTTATTACTAGTATACCCATTTTATAGATGAGGAAAGTGAAGAAAAGAGGGGCTAAATGATTTGCCCAAAGTCACACAGTAAGTCGTAGCTGTGCTGGAATTTGAACATAGGGTAGATTGACTCCAAAGCCTTTGCTTTACACTGATATTCCCAGAACTAAGCTCAAACTTGCCACACAGCATGAAGACTCAAGGTCTTAGGTGGTGCAACTGCCCCTTCAGGGCCCACTTTTCTCAGGACTCCCCTCCCCCAGCATCCCCCAGCTCTGTGAAAGAGGTCCTGGTGAGTCTCTGGCCCAAGGCTGGGGATATTTCACCTGCCCCCATGTCCTCTGCAGGGCCCCACCCATCTTGTTCTCTGGGTCCCTGAGTGGGCAGGGAGGATAGCAGCTCCCAGTCACCGCCTGGACAATCCTTCAGAGGCAGCCACAGTGCCCCTCAGTCTCCCTCCCTTCAAGCTAAGCTGCCTCATCCCTCAGATGTCACCACACCCTCAGCACAGTCAGTGTCCCCTTGGATTACAAAGGCACAGGCAGTCTTACAGTCACTGGGAAAAAGAGGCAGAGAAATTGCATTTTCTCTGAGATCATTGTGAAGAGCTGTGTGTGTATGACTCACCACTTTTCTGTGGGATCGCTTTCACTGGGTCTTGCAGACCTGAGACTTCCTTTTGCAGAAGAGTTGAAGGCAGGTGACACAGGGAAAATGACTGACTAGGAGGAAGGATACTGGGTCCCATTCCCAGCTTTGTCACCAACCTGTTTGAAAACCTTCAGTGGCTCCTTTGCCCTTAAGAACATTTTCAAATGCTGTGAGAAGGGGGACAAGATCCTGCACCATCAGGCCCAGGCCACTTCTCCCACTTTGTCATGTATCGCTGTTCTCTTGAAAGCTCTGCTCCAGCCACAATAACTTCTGCCTGTTCCTCTGAAGGTCATGTTCTCTCTCCTGCCTCTGGCCCTCTTAAATGTCATTCCCTCAGCCTAAAGCTGTCTGTTTCCTCCATCTTTGCCCAGAAAACCTTTCTCCTCCTTCAGCCTAAATGTCACCTCCTCCAGGAAGTATTCTATTGTCATCACCCCTAGATGAGGTCAGGTTGCTAAAATGCTCCCATGTCACTGTGGGTGTTTCCTAGTGGAGTATGTGTTGCAATTTAATGTACTTTTCCTGTCCAATCATCTCACAATCTCCAATGTGAGCTTCATGAGGGCTGCACTCATCTGTCCTGCTCACCATTGTTTCTGTAGCACTTAACATGGTGCTTGACACACTGTCAGTGTTTTAAAAGAATATGATGCATAAGTGAATGAAGAAATAAATCAGTCAGAATTATTAGTTGCAAGCAAGAGAAACCAGCTATGCCTGGTTCAAGGAGAAAAGCAATTTCTTAGAGGGTTATTGAATAGCACACTGAATCAGAGCAAGTTCTAGGGCACCAGGACCCCACAACAGAACAGTGGCCCAAGCCACGCAGCCAGACTTATTTGGGGAGGACACCACTACCATTCCCAGCTAGCTGCAAGCCCCTGCAGCTGAGACCACCACCATCGCCAAGCACTGACCCTTGACCCTCCCACAGCAGTGCTGCCCCACCCCCAAACTCAAACCCTGCCTGCTGGGGACAGCTGCCAGCCTTGCACACCCTCCTGCTCACACACCCACATCCTAGCCGCACAGGAGCCTGGGAAAGGGAGTACTCAGCATTGCCTTTTTTTTAAATTTTAAGTTATGCGGTACATTGCAGGATATACAGGTTTGTTACATAGGTAAACGTGTGCCATGGTGGTTTGCTGCACCTATCAACCCATCACCTAGGTAATAGGCCTAGCATGCATTAGCTATTTTTCCTGATGCTTACTCCCCATCCCCCAACAGGCCCCAATGTGTGTTGGTCTCCTCCCTGTGTCCATGTGTTCTCATTGTTCAGCTCCCACTTATAAGTGAGAACATGTGATGTTTGGTTTTCTGTTCCTGCGTTAGTTTGCTGAGGATAATGGCTTCCAGCTTCATCCATGTCCCTGCAAAGGACATGATCTTGTTCCTCCTTTTTATGACTGCATAGTATTCCATGATGTATATGTGCCACATTTTCTTTATCCAGTCTACCACTGATGGGAATTTGGGTTGATTCCATGTCTTTGCTATTGTGAATAGTGCTGCAAGCATTGGCATTTTCTTGAGTGGGAGGTGGGTTCTGTTGCCTATCATAAGTTGGAGAGTCATGAGTTGCAGAATTCCTAGGAACAGGATACACGAGCCAGGGGTGTTAAAAAGATAGGGAAACATCCATCACAGCAATCAAAGGAATGAACCAATAAGCCAAAGGCCTTAATCAATTTCCCTCCTTCCTCTCTGCCTCAGAGATGTTTATCCATCATAAACAGGGTATAACCTCTTCCAGGGAAAGGATAATCTCCCAAAAAATCTTCTATCAGTCAGGACGACCTGGGCTTTGCCACAGTAACAATTAACCCCCAGATCTCAAGGACTTACCATTCCAGAGAAAACTGCTACAACTAGAGGGGGCTTTATTGCCTAGAAAAGAAGAGCTTCCTCACCAACAGCTGCTGGCACTTTCTTTTGGTTCATAGGAGGAGCAGGGTTGCCTTGAACTCTGTGGAAGGAACAATGGGTCAGAAAGGCTAAAAGAAACTAGCTGGGAAGCTTGAGGGCAAATTCAAAGGCAGGTAGCTACAAGAGGAGGGGTTCACCAGCAGCAACCCTGATGATGATTCACTCATTTATTCATCCAGTCAGTCAAGAAATATTTTTTGAGCATCCATGATGTGTCA
The DNA here is from genome assembly GCF_002776525.5 of Piliocolobus tephrosceles. Taxonomy (NCBI): domain Eukaryota; kingdom Metazoa; phylum Chordata; class Mammalia; order Primates; family Cercopithecidae; genus Piliocolobus; species Piliocolobus tephrosceles. The sequence continues at coordinate 185,288,770 of NC_045434.1, read as the reverse complement.
GGTACTCTGCTAGGCACTTGTTACCAGGATATGAGGGTAGGCAAGACAGAAAAGGTCCATGCCCTCTTCAAATTTATATTCTTGTGGGGAAAAAGGAGAAAAAATTAGTAAATAAATAAGCAAAGTACTTTCAGATGTTGATCAGTGTTATAAATACATCAATCAGAGTGGTACAATAGAATGACACATGTGTGGGTGAGGGGCATTTTAGTTGCAGTGGTCAGGGAAGATACCCCTGAGTTGACTTTTAAGCTGAGCTCTGTATAACAAGAGGGAAGAAGAGCAAGCCAGGCAGAGGGAACAGCCAGGTACAAAGACTGAAATAGGAACAAATGTAGCTGCAGCACCATAGGAAGTGAGGTCAGAGGAGCAGAGAGTCTTTAAGCCATACCAAGGAATTTGCATTTGATTCTGAGTATTATGGTTTGCAGGGAGGGTGAATTGGCTGGCTTTAAGCAAGAGAGTGACATGATCTGATTTGATTTTGTGTTCTTTTCAAAAGATCACTTTGGCTGCTGTGTGGATTGTAGGATTGTCAGGGGAGCAAGGTAATAACAGAGCAAATACAATACCTAGTTCAGTAGAAATGAGATAGCCAGCAGACAGTCTAGGCTTTAGTCACTATTGCAGGTGAGAGATACTGCTGGAACCATATAGGGAGTTCTCATGCAGGGAGGATGTTTTTGTATATGAATTCCTGGAGGAGAGTCATCCAAAGATTCTTGTATTGGTTAGAATAGGGTAAGCTACACCACAGTCACAAATTAAACCCTAAGCTCCAGTGGCTTAATACATAAAGCTTTATTTCTTCCTCACACTGCACGTTCATTGTGAGTTAGCCTGGGGTCTCAGCTCCACACAGTCACCCAGGAACCCAGGCCTAGAGAGGCTCCACCCCTGATAGCCTTATCCTCTTAGCCACTGTGGCAGGGGAAGAGCAGTCAAGGCAATCTCACAAGTTCTCCTCCAACTTTCATCATCTCTTCTCACATCCCATTAGCCAGACTAGTCACATGTCTCCACGTAGCTGCAAAGAAGCTAGACAGGGTGGTATTCTGTGGGCTCAGAAGAAAAGGTATGTCTTCAGGGGCCTGAAATCCAAAGTGATAAGAGACGAAAGAGTTGCTCAAAGAATAAACAGAGCTGTTTTTCTGCTGGAATATGCAATGTGACTCGGGAGCAAAACACACCTGTTTTAGGATGTACATGGATCTGGCCAGAGCACACTAGGAGGGGCCAGGCACCCAGGAGTGGAGGATCATTCAAGACAGAGTCTCCAAATGCCAGAAAAGTGGGCTTACCTCCGGGCTGCCCCTTAATTTGGCTTCTGTTTTGTTTGCTTGTTGGTTTGTTGTTTTTTGGGTTTTGCTTCTCTCTGTTTGTGTAGATACATGTACATCCTGGAGAATGTTGTAAGCCTCTTTGCTTATGTGATTATATGATCTTTCTATTCGACAATTGTTATGCATATGTATTTTTTGCTTTCTCTAATAACATCATTTTAAAATAATAATCATAGCTATCCTTTTATAAGCACCTTCTAAGCATCTCAGCTACCATAGTTAATTAAATCCTCACCACAATCCTATAAGATAAATATTATTATCATCATTTATACATGGGGAAACTGAGGCATGGAGTGATTAAATAACTTGCATAAATCTCACAAGTTCTCTGAGTTTCCTTATCGCTTCTCACATCCCGTTGGCCAGACTAGTCATGTGTCTCCACATAGCTGCAAAGAAGCTAGGCAGGGTGGTCTTCTGTGTGCTCAGAAGAAAAGGACTGAAAGTGGAAGAGCTGGTATTCAAACCAGGTAGTCTGGCGCTGAAGCCCCTGCTCTTGAACTCTAGACCACACGCTCTTGATACAAAGTGTGCCCCAGAAGGCTGGCCAAGATCCATGCTTGCTCTGAAAAGCAACTGTTCCTGGGAGAGGCTGGAAGAGAAGCAGCAAGTCCTCTTGGGCCACATTCCTGAACTGGTGACTTACGACTTCATGGAAAGATGAGACTTCCCCACGTGTACCCAAGAGAAACTGACCTGAACAATAGGTAAACGGTGGTCTCTGAGTACTTAAAAACAGCCAATAACAGACTAAGTCAAGAGAACCAAAGCAAATAGTTTGGAAACTTTTATATCTTTTCATTTTTCTACTTCATATTGGCTTGGCTTATTTTGTTTTCAACAAATACTTTTGAATATCTCCTACAAAGAAGACACTCAGCTAATGCTATAAAGGAAATTACGGGGAGGAAATTAGGAGTGTAAGTCATAATCTCTTCCCTCAAGTCAGGGAAACTTAACAGAATCACATGATAAATTGAATCACTTTTAAAAAGAGAGAGAGTAGCACAATTCTAGACAAGACTATCTGATTATTTGTTAAACAAATGGTCAATATGATGGGAGCTACTGGCACACACGGGTGTAAACACATGAGAGGCATCACTGAGCTAGATGAGCAAGGAAGACTTGGAGCAGGAGGAGGAACCTGTATTGGGTTTTGAAGGACATGGTAAGAGCCAAACTAAACTGACTCTGGGGATGGCTGGCCTGGGGCACCAAGAGAAGGAGGGCTTTGCCCAAAGTTAGAGGCTCCTGGACAAAGGGCTAGGCAGGCACCCGTCAACAGATACTTTCTGAAGGGAAGCTCCCACTTTGGTCTGTTGGAAAGTTCTCAGAACAGCAAGTTAAGAAATAAGACTTAGGAGCACGAAAGTGAGTTGGAAGGTGGGTTTGGAGGGACCACAGGCCCTGCTGGACCCATGTTTGTTGCTCTTGCTATAGGAGCAGCTGCTGATCCCAGGAAAGCCATGCTTAGCCTTACGGCTGCCTGAATATCTACGGGAGCCCCTGTAGGAATGCCCAGCACTGAAAACAAAATTGTTTTAAATTCCATTATCTACAGCCTTGAGGCTGCCACCTTCTACTCTTTAGGAAATTTGCTTCCATCACACACACACACACACACACACACACACACACACACACACACACACATATCAAACAAGCCAACAAAAAGCCTACACATTTCCCTGTTGCATGAGTCAGAACCCACAACCCTTTCTAACTGATTTTGAGGGAAAACATCAATATATCAAATGTTGCTAGATCACTCAGAATTTCAGGGAAGGTCAGAGAGCTGGTTTTCTATGTTGCCAGAAACAACATTCAAGTCATATGACTGGCCCATTTGTGGATATGGTCCTGCTGTTTCAGGCACAGGCACTGAAGCTTGCTTTGTGGGCCTGGAGCACAGAATACCCTTCCCGGGATATCACTGCTGCCTCCAAAAGCTTGATGGCTCTCTACCACCCTCCACCCCTTTGCCAACAGCTCAGCATCCACACAGAGCCTCCTGCCTCAAGGTGTTCTCTGCTGACTGGAAGGCTCTCATAGATGCAGCTGATTGGAGGAGCCCAGGTCAGATGCCTACAAGTAGCTGCAAGGGAGTCTGGGAAAGTGAGTTCTGACTCCTGTCTTGGGGAGATGAGATTCATAATGGGGTAATTACCAGGGCAGCCATCCATCCTGGTGTCTTAGGAGAGTCTCAGGTTTTGTCTGTTGTTCCATGAAATGATCAATAGCACACTTTTTACTCTCAAACGTGTTTTGGTTTAGATAATCAATTATACAGACACCTCAATAATTCTCAATAATAATTTTGGGGCCCATATGTCCTGTTTTCTCTCCTTTTCTTATTTTCTGCTCTTCCTACCCAAGCAGCACATACTGAATTTGCTGAAACCTTTCTATTGCAGAGCAAAAGGGAGGCTATTCTCTGTGTTTTCAGGGAAAACCCACAACAGACAATACCCCAGAGGATTACATGTTTCAGGGAAAGCCCACAACAGACAATACCCCAGAGGATTACATGTTCCTCCTAGAAGAAGGTGTTTTACATGTGAGGTGAACAATCTAAATGAAAATTCAGAGAAACAAATAAGAACAAGTAAAAAGATGACTCTAAGAACCTTCAACTGGTCAGTTTACTTGGTGATATGGCTTGGCTCTGTGTCCCCACCCCAAATCTCATCTTGAATTGTAATCCCCATCATCCTCACATAGCAAGGGAGGGACCAGGTGGAGGTAATTGAATCATGAGGGTGGTTTCCCCCATGCTATTCTTATGATAATAAGTGAGTCTCAAGAGGTCTGATGGTTTTATAAGCAACTGACATTTCCCCCGCTTGCACGTCTCCTTCCTGCCATCTTGTGAAGAAGGTGCCTTGCTTCCCTTTCGCCTTCTGCCATGATTGTAAATTTCCTGAGGCCTCCCCAGCCATGCTGAACTGTGAGTCAATTAAACCTCTTTCCTTTGTCAATTACCCAGTCTTGTGTGTGTCTTTATTAGCAGTGTGAGAAGAGACCAATATACTTGGAAGTCCAGGTTGGGGCCAGCTCATGGAGGGCCTTGAATAAAAAAAAAAAAAAAAAAAAAAAAGACTTTGGACTTTGTCTCTGGGAAATAGTCACACGGAAGGTCTCTGAATGGGGGAATAACCTGACCCAGTCCAGTTTACTCGAAAGAGCAAGAGTCAGACAGACCTGAGTTTAAATCATGACTCGTTGTATGGAGTTCGGGATAGAGTGGAAAGTTGCTGAACCTCTTTGTGCTTCAAACTTCTCATTTATAAAATGAAGAAACTAAAAGCTCCCTCTTGAGATTAATTGTAGAATAAATTAAAATTTAAAGCTCTTGCCACAGTATACAAATCCGCAGTAGGTATGTGACATGTGTTAGCTGTCTTAGCCAATGTCATGGCAGTATTTTGGGGAGCATCATACAGCAAATGTATGCAGAGCAACAGGAAGAAGAGAGAGGCTGGAGGCCTCTGAAGAGGCAGCCAGGCAGGAGAGACCTGTGGAGGAAGGATGAGCTACTGGGAGCTGAGTGAGAGGACAGAGTCAGGCTGAATCTTCTTGCCTGGGTTTTGTCAGGCCAGTGGTGACAACCCCAAAGTCCAGCATGATGGCAGGCGGCTGATTTAGAGAAATTTGTAGGAGAAAGATGAGAAGTTCAGTGTGAGACATACAGGATTTAAAGGTTCAGACTGTCATCTAGGAGAGTTCTTCAGCAGAAAAGCTGAAGCTTAAAAATTGTCTGTCCAACCCCAGATCTTAGAAGCTGAAAGAGAAAGTGTAATGAATAACAACAGGATGCGCATTGCTGCATGCTGGGACCAAGCCACAGAACCTGGCATTGGTCCAGGCGAGAAAGGCTAAATACACACCTGGATGGCAGAGACCTACTGGGGTCTAAAAGGACAGAAAGGGACATTTTTGGCATTAAAGGAGGGTGACATGCTTGATTTGCAAGAAACAGAAAACCATTCAAGTTAGCTCACATAAAGAGGGCACATTATGAAAAAGATACAGGCATCTCACAGAACAAAAGCTCAGAAGTGCAGCTGAACACACGCTTTCTCTGTTCATCCCCTAGGGCTGTGTAGACTTTTTTCTCTCTCTCTCACTGACATTCTTGTATGTCCTCCCTTTCTCCTGGTCAGCTTCTTCCATATGCTCATCCAATATCTGGTTTAGTCCAGTGCCCCTGCTCCGATCTCACCTGGTTTTTCAACTTGAGAGGCTACCACCAGCTAAGAGAGCAGTTTCTGTGTCTACTGGATTAAGTTTCCAAAATCTAGAAAAACTGGGATCTCTAGGAAAGCCTGTGGGAAAGGTGGGCCTTGGAGCCATCTAATGTAAGAGGTTATTGAACTTTTTAGAGCATCCCTCAGTGTTCAGAGATGGAGTTGGTATTGCTCTGGCCATTTTAGGGCAAAGAGGCTTCATCGTGCTGGAAGCAGTAGTCTGTAATGGTAGGATGTGACTCCCAAGCCCCTGGTCATGCCCTCAATATTGTATATACAGCAAGTTTGAAGGTGCAGAGATAAGGACTTGGGAGCATGTTGAGGGATCTGTCAGGAGGCTGGAGCACTGAATGCTTGGGTGTTGGGGGAACAAAAGATGAACCTGGAGGGATCAGCAGGAGCCTCATCCTGCAGGAGGTGGAAATTCATTCTGAGAGCAATGGGGAAGCCATTAAGTCTTTTCAAATAACATTTTTATTGAGCTGCAGTCCACACACCATAAAATGTACCCTTTTAAAGTATAATATTCAGTGATTCTTTAGTATAGCCACAGAGTTGTGTAACTTATCTAATTTTAGAATATTTCATCATCACTTCCAAAAGAAATCCCATACTAATCAACAGTCATTCCTCATTCCCACTTGCTTGACAGTCCCTGGCAACCACTAACCCACTTTCTGTCTCAATGGATTTGCCTATGCATGACATTTCACATAAATGCAATCATACAATGTGTGATCTTTCGTGACTGGCTTCTTTCCCTTAGCATAATGTTTTCAAGGTTCATCCATGTTGTAGTGTGTACTTCACTCCTTTTTATGGTCGTGTAATATTCCATTGTATTGATATACCACATTTTATTTATCCATTAATCAGCTGATGGTCATTTGTTTGGTTATTATGAATAATGCTGCCATGAACAGTCATGTACAAGCATTTGGGCGAACATATGTCTTCATTTCTCTTGGATATATATCTAGGAGTGGAAATGTTCTATTATATTACAGAGTTAACTCTATGTTTAACTTTTTGAGGAACTACCAAACTGTTCAAAAGTGGTTGTACCATTTTGCAATTTGACTAGCAATGTATCAGGATTACAATTTCTGTGTATACTTGCCAATCTTTGTTATTTGTGTCTTTTTTATTTTAGCCATTCCAACGTATGTAAAGTTGTATCTCATAGTGGTTTTAATTTGCATTTTCCTAATGACTAATGATGTTAAGCATCTTTTCATGTGCTTATTGGACAATTATATATCTTTTATGGAGAAATTTCTGTTCAAATTGTTTGCCTATTTTAAAAATTGAGTTACTTTTCTTTTTATTATTGAGTTGTAAGTGTTCTTTATATATCCTGAAAACAATTCCCTTATCAGATATATAATTTGCATGTATTTTTCCCATTTTGTAGGTTTGTCTTTTCACTTTCTTGATCGTGTCCTTTGAAGCATGAAAGTTTTAATTTTGATGAAGTCCACTTTATCTATTTTTTGTTTGTTTTGCCATTTGTGCTTTTAGTGTCAAATCTAAGAATCCACTGTCAAATCCAAGGTTATAAAGATTTGCTCCTGCATTTTCTTCTAAAAGTATTATAGCTTTAGCTCCTATGTTTAAGTCTTTGATCCATTTTTAGCTAATTTTTGTATATGATGTGAGGTAGGGTTCTACTTCTTTCTCTTTGGCATGTGGCTATCCAGTGTCCAGCACCATTTGTTGAAAAGACCATTCTTTCCTTCACTAAATTGTCTTGGCAACCTTGTTAATAATCAATTGACTACGGATGTATGGGTTTATGTATCAACTCAATTTCATTCCATTGATGGACACATCTATCCTTATGCCAGGCACCAGTCCTGCACTGTCTTGATTACTGGGTGTTTTTTTGTTGGTTTTTTTTTTTTTTTTTTGTAATAAGTTTTGATATCAAGAAGTAAGAGCACTCATACTTTGTTCTTGCCTTTCAAGATTATTTTGGTCATTCTGGGTCCCTTTAAATTTAATATGAACTTTAGAGTCAGCTTGTGAATTTCTACAAAGAAGTCAGCTTGGATTCTAACAGGGATTGCATTTAATCGGTAGATCAATTTGGGGAGTATTGCCAGCTTAACAATATTAAGTCTTCTGATCATGAATATGAAATGTCTTTCCATTTATCTAGGTTTTCTTTAACTTTTTCAACAATATTTTTCAACTGCATTTTTGGTTATACAAGTCTTGCACTCCTGTTAAATGTATTCCTGATAATTTTATACTATTTATGTTATTATACATAGAATAGCTTTCTTAATTTCATGTTTGGATTTTTAATTGATAGTATATAGAAATATAATTGACTTCTATTATTGATCTTATATTCTGCAACCATACTGGACTTGTTCTAATAGTTTGTGTGTGTGTTTTCCTTAGTATTTACTATACATAAGATCATGTCATCTGCAAATAGACATAATTTTACTTCTTCCTTTCCAATCTGGGTGTCTTTTATTTCCCTTACTTGCCCAATTGCCCTGGCTAGAACCTCCTTTATAATGTTAAATATAAATAGTGAGACTGAATATATTTGTCTTACTCCTAATCTTTGAGGAAAAGTGATCAGTCTTTCACCAGTATGTTAGCTGTGGGTTTTTTCATAGATGAGTTTTATTAAGCTGAGGAAAATATCTTCATTTTTATTTTATTGAGTGCTTTTATCTTGAAAGGGAGTTGGATTTTGTCAAATACTTTTTCTGCATCTATTGAAATTATCATGTAGATTTTGTTCCTTTTTCTATTAATATGGTATATCATATTAGTTGTTTTTATAGATGTTAAAAGAACTTTACATTCCTGGGATAAATTCCACTCGGTAATGGGGTACAATTATTTTATATATTGCTTGATTCACTTCACCAGTATTTTGTTGAGAATTTTGTGTCTATACACATGAGGACTATAGATTTATTTTCTTGCTATCTGGTTTTGATATTAAGGTAATGCTGGGCTCATAGAATTCATTGGGAAGTGTTTTGTCCTCTTCTATTTATTTGAAGGATTCATGAAAAATTGGTATTAATTCTTTACATATTGGGTAGAATTCACCATTACAGACATCTGTGCCTGGGCTTTTCTTTGTTGGGAATATTTTATTGTTGTTGTTTTGTTTTTTTATTAATTCAATCTCTTGTAATAGATAAATTCACACTTTTATATTTCTTCTTGAGCCAGTTTCAGTAGTTTACATCTGTATAGGAATTGGTTAATTTCATTTATATTACCTAATTTGTTGGCATACAGTTATTCATAGTATTAGCAGATAATCGTTTTTATTTCTGTAAGATCTGTAGTGATGTCACCTCTTTCATTTCCGATTTTAATAATTTGAGTCTTTTCTCTTTTTCTTGGACAGTTTTCCGAAAGGATTTGTCAATTTGTTGATATTTTTAAAAACTAACTTTTGGTTTTCATTGAATTTCTCTATTTTTTTTATTCTCTATTTTATTTATTTCTACTCTAATCTTTATTATTTTCTCCCTTATACGTGATTTGGGTTTACTTTTCTCTTCTTTTACTAGTTTTGTAAGGTGGAAGTGTAGGTCATTGATTTGAGATCTACCTTTTTATTTAATATAGGGGCTGATAGCTGTAAAGTTCTCTCAGCACTGCTTTTGCTGTGTCCCATACATTTTGGTACGTTGTGTTTACATTTTCTCTTCAATGATAGTCTCTATTCAGTGAGACATTGTTCTTATACTTTAATTTAATTCTTTGGTTGTCCTTTCTTTTAGTTCTAAAAACATTTGTTGTAGTTAATCTAAAGTCTTTTTTCTAGTAAGCCCAACATCTCAACTTCCTCTTAAGAAACTTAGTGTAGTTTCTTATGACTACTTTTTTCCTTTATATATGAGTCATATATTCCTGTTTCTTTGCATGTTTAATAATTTTTTGTTGGAAACTAAACATTTTAAATAATATACTGTGGCAACTCTGGAAATCAGATTTACCCCCTCCTCTGGATTTGTTGTTATTGCTGTTTATTTAGTGACTTTTCTGATCTAATTCTGTAAAGTCTGTATTCCTTTTCATATGCAGTCATCGAGGTCTCTGCTCAGTTATCTTAGTGATTATCTAATGATTGAACAGAGATTTCCTTAAATAACTTCAACCAATACCAATAAGCCTCCCATCCTTTGCTGAGGGGTGCTCCATGTGTGGTTAGGACACACCTTCAGGGCACTGAAAATTAATAATGCTGTCCAAGCCTTCATCTCCTGCTTGTGCAGAGTTCCAGGGTCAGAGGTAGGGCATTCTCAGGTCTTTCTTGAGCATGTGCACAGCCCTACACATATGTGGCCTTCTAGATTCACAGGAATATTTCAGAGTACTTCAAAGTCACCCATCAATATCTCATTCACCAGATTTAAGTTTTTTGGCCAGCCTCTTGTTCACCCCAGCAGGTATTCCCAACTCAGGTAACTGTGTGATATTAAACAATTGCCTGTGATTGTTTTGAACAAATGATCTGCAGAGTGTCTCACTGAATAAGCTTCTAGTTAGGTCAAATGAAGGCAAGACCTATGATGGGGTTTTTCCAGGGAGCTGCCAGACAGGTCAAATAGTTACAATTCTCTTGAAATAAAACTTTTGTTTGAGACTCTAAACCTGTTCTTCCCCATCCCATGATTGTTAGGCTACTGGTTTTCACAGCTGTTGTGATCGTAAGGCTGCTGGTTTTCTAGGTTAACACAGAGCTAGGGACAGAGGCATGAGAATAAGACAAGTTGAAATGCCACAAAGCTCACTGCACTTGCTGAAACCAAGCCATTTTCCTTGAATAAACACTCTTTTGATTGTTGTGAGCCTTTGATTAATTTCCAGAATTCTAAAAATGTTGATTCTGACAGCATTTCCTGTGTTCTCATTGCTTTCATGCAGAAGTAGATTGTTGGAGATTCTTCCTCTGCCATTCTGGAAATGCTTCCCTTCCATTAAGGATTTTAAATGGGGCCCAAAATGATCAGGTCTTCATTTTGTTAGGATTGGTCCAGTCACAGCGTTGAGAACAGAGTAGAGGGATGAGGCAAGAGACAAGAGGATAATTAAGAGAACCATGCTGGGGAGAAGTGGTGATCACCAGGGCTTCAGAAAAGTGGATTGTCCAGGAGACTCATCTAAGGCACTTTTAAAAACTAAATTCTTTCCCCCAACCAGTTAAGCACTTCAACCAGTTTCTGAAATAGGGCCCACGCTCCATCAGACAAACTGTTCCAGAGGGAATGAGCCCAGACACAATGCAGGGAAGAGCAGCGGTTGCCTGCTTATCTCAGGGAAGCCAAAGATGACTTTATGAGAGAAGAGATTCAGGACCCCAATGGTGGGTGAAGTAGGCTAAGGGATGGACAACGAGGGCTGACACAAGGGGATGAGGGCCTGCATGTTCCCTGACCTCTGTCTCAGGGACAGCTGGTGGGGTGACCAGAGCTTTGCCTTTTGGGATCCTTCAAAAGCACAGATTTCACTCTGCTCCAGCCTCGTCCACCCCTCTCCAGAGGCTGCCCTGTGTGCACTGTGTGTCTGCTAGAGCCCAGAAGCAGAGCCGGGTATGGGGTGAAGTGGGCTGCTTTCTTCTTCATTCCTCTCTCTCCCAAGCAATTCTCCAAACAAGCTTTTGTATGTCCCAGATGTTCCTGCCTTTGTTCAGATTTAATCCTCCCTATTTATTCCCCCTTCTGGTACCTGTTTATTATGTTCTATTTCTCTTTGGAAGCTGGGGCTCAGCAGATCTGCCACATCTGATATTATCTGCACTTGGGCAAACACAATCGTGCCTATGCCTTGTCAACCAGCTCTCGTCTGAAAGGGCTGGAGAAAGAGAAGAATTAAAATCAGCAATGCCAAGAACAGCAAGCCCAAAAAGATTTAAAAATAAACAGGAAAGCTGCTTTGGGCCCCGTTCCGAGGCACTTGCAAAGCCCTTCAGTGGAGACACAATGGTGCTGGGTGGACCCATTCTCACTGCCTTATCCTCTGCAGCTGGAAAATGTGTGGCTGTGGCTCTTGACTCCTCCTTGAAGAGGGAACCATGTCTCCTACCAGAGCTGTGAGGACGGTGACTCAGGGCTTCTTCTGCTCAGACTCAATATCTAGGAACGTTACAGCTGTTCGAAACCAAAGCCTTGGGTCCCTGGCAGAGTTCCTGAGGCCAGCATGGGGAGTACCCAGTCATGGTGAGACCAGGTATAGGAAAGGTTAGGATGCAGCCTCCTGCCTCCCCTCTCCATCTCTTCTTTGGCAAACCCCACAGGGGCTGCCAAACAGGAATGGAGAATCACAGCACTAGCAGAGGAAAAAGAAAGAAACTAAAGAAAAAGAGATTTCATTCCTTATTGCTGTTACCAGACAGATCTGTGGAGATGAACTAACCTGACAATATGGTCTCTAATCTGGAACTCTGAGGCCTCCCCTGGACCTGGAGCCATTACAACCTGCCAGCCACACCTTTGAGTAAAAGACAAACAGGAGTTGAAGACAGACAAGGTCTGATTTTTCACTAGATTCTCAGTCCAAGCTGTCCCAATAAACCACAGGCAGGGCAAAAGCCTTGGAGACAAGTCGTACTCAGATGGCACCCTATGTGGGGGAGGTGTAAGGATCTTGTCTAATCCAGACTCCTTTTCCCACCCCACACATCCTCGCCTTGACTTGGGACAGAAGTGAAATGGGATTTCAAACGGATTTAGGGCCACCTCCATGCCAGAAAGTATGGTCGTTCTGTAACCCACTGTACACAAGCTCTCTTAAGCTTCACATCAACTCTCCAAGGCAGGTTTCAATATCTCTACTGTGGAGATGAGTTAACCAAGACTTTGAGAGGTTACACAAGTTGCCTGAGATCACACAGTTGAGAACTGGCAGTTCCAAATTTGAGTCCTGGTCTGTTGAATAAATACATCAGGCCCATTTGAGCCCTGGTGTGTTGGGTCCAAGCTAAAAGATGCCCAGGAATGTTCACTAGCCAGTCCCCTCAGGATTGCCAATCCCACGGGGGTATGGGATGTAGATACATGGGCGCTGCTGCACTCTGCATGCCTTCCTGTGGGCACCACAAATGGCTTGTTTTATAGCTGTGGCTGCAGCAGCAGCTTCAGGCGCTTTTGCCTTGCAGGATTGACATCAATCCTCATTCAAATCAAACTCCTTCTGAAACATGCTCCAGTGGAGTGGAATTTTCTGCTAAATAAGGTGTTATTAACCCAGCTCGCAGCTCCTTGGGCCTGGGCTGAGCTCAGCAGTGGCGGCAGCTGCTCCGCGCTGATGAACCCACTTAAACACCGATTAATACGCACTGCGACACTGGCCCTGGCAGACCCTGTGACCCCCTGGGCTCCTCCTAGCTCCTCAGGCTGCAGCGCCTGGAACTCAGTCACATCTCTGACTTTCATTCCAGCCCAGTTGCTAAGTAGTGATTGGATGCTTTGTGGTCTGAGGATGAGGAGATAGAAGTGAGAGATAAAAAAGGGTGTTTTGTTTTTTCGTTTTCTTTTTTTTTTTTTTTTTTTTTTTTTTTTTTGCAGCTTCTTTCTTACCAGGCTTCAGTTTCCAGAGCTTCTCAGGATGGGAAAGACAAAGTACAGGCCCCGTAAGAGAGGAAGAGGTGTAGCTCTGCCCTCCTCCAGCGCTTCCAGCACACATGGATAATGGGGAGGTTCTGCAACAATACGGGCAACATGAGAAGTCGTCCGGACTTTAGGGCAGGACTGGATCTCAACAAAATGCCATTCTAGTTCTAGTGCAGCTCAAAACAGGATTTGACACCCCAAATCCAATCATTGTAACCACATACAAGTTCAGTTTATATAATTCTCAGAGTCTCAGCTCTTACAGCTGAAAGAGTCCCAGAGAGTCCCTGGTCCAAGCTCATTTTACAGCTGAGAAAACTCAGGACCAGAGAGGGAAAAGGTCATGCTCAAGGTCACACAGCTGGTAAGCAGCAAAGCCAAGGCTCATACCCAGATTTCACAACTGCCCATGCAATGCTCTTTCTGTTATCCTGTTTCTCTTCCTTCCAACAATATAAAGGCATCGCTGATAGTCATAAAGTAATAACCACATGTACATGATTTCCCAGTCTACATACTGCAACGGATATCAAATTGTTCTTAAGTGATATGTTATTAAATAAGGTCAGAGAATATAAAAATGGATTTCTGAAGGATGATAAATAAAAGTACACCACATTTATTCATTTGTCTTTTAGACACTGGTTTACTGGGCAGGCATCTGATATGCCTCAGGCTGGGTGTGGGTTCTAGAGGGATGAATGCACAGGAGGTGGTCTCTAGCCTCACCAAGCTTATAGTCCAGGGGTGAGGGAAACGAAAGAACAAGCTCACATGCACACACACCACACGTGCACAGACATACACAATTGCAAAAGGTGCTGAGCAGATCAGTGCTATGAAGAAATGGGTGAGGGGTCCAGCAGAAAAACCACAGGGCCAATTTATGTTTGTGCAGTCACAGAAGGCTTCTCTGAGGAGGTAATATAAAAACTGAGACCTGAAGGATGGGAAAAGACTGACTACATAAGAAAGTGAAGAGAGGGAATTCAAGCAGAAGGAATCAAACTTGGATTTCTTTTCATAAACAACAAAGTGAAAATATTTTAGAATTAATAGAAGTCTATTATTTTAGAGACAGGAAAGCTATTTCATTTTCTCCCCTAATTGCTCTGCTTCTTGAAGATGGTGCTTATTGATCAGCCTTTTTGTGTCGTTTGTCTATTTTTGTGCTGTTTCCTCAATTTGTGGCTGAGAAGGGCCCTTTCAGGGTTTGAGAAGACTTCATTTATCTTCCCAACCCCAAAATGATGGTGAGTGGAGTTGTTACACACACAGGCGCCGTCTCTTCTTAACCATGGGAGCTTGGGGAAGGCATTTCTTCTGTGAGCCTCAGTTTCTTTGTCTGTATAACTGAGAATAACAAAAGCACACTATCAGAGAGCTGTGGTGTGGCTTAACTGAAATCACGTCTGTGAAGAACTTAGCACAGTGGAATTGGAACGTTGGAATTGTTCAATAAATGTTAGCCATTTGTTATGACTGTAAGCTACATGTATTCAGATTAAACTACCTTGTTTTATAAGTGTTGATGACATTTTCTTGCAACTTTCTTTCCTTGCACATTGCAGCAAGAGCAGATCAGATCCCTTTGCGATTGTGACCAGGAGCCTGTGCTGAGAACTAGATGAGTCCTGGTAGGTGGAGCAGGCTTAGGTAGGGTATGGGGAAGGCCTAAGACCTGGAGCCAGAGATGAGATCTTTTAAACTAGGGCCAGTATCCCTCAGGGCAGAACCCCAGGGAAGGTGTCAGCCTTGGGAGAGATTACAGAATAAGGCAGAAGGAAGAACTCCAGAGAGGGAGGCCAGAGACAGGCTGGCAGAAGTCACAGTTGCTGAGTTGGGCTT
Source organism: Piliocolobus tephrosceles (assembly GCF_002776525.5). NCBI lineage: Eukaryota > Metazoa > Chordata > Mammalia > Primates > Cercopithecidae > Piliocolobus > Piliocolobus tephrosceles. Next base: position 185,273,728 of record NC_045434.1, on the reverse strand, counting down.
CTCAGGACTCTAGCACAAACAAGTAGAGACCAGAAGATTCTAGCCATCAGTGAGAAATCTAAACAGGGCCTTATTCTGGACCAGGGTGTGTGCCAAGGGGCCTGGGAGGCTGGGGACTGGCTGGCGGGGGACCTCAGAGGATAGTATCGCTACGCATCAAAGAATTTCATCAGAATTTTTCCCGGTCTACCCACCTGGAAGGCTTTTCCATCTGTATCTGAAGAAACAATCATGTCTGACAAGCAGACTCGGGAGTCACCCAGAAGATCCCCAAAGACATTCACTTGGTCAGACGTGTTTTGATCTTCTCTCCCCATTGAATAATGCTTGGATTTCATCTTCTGTCTCCCTCTGGCTCCCCAGTTTCGTCCATAGCATCTCTCAGGACATGCCTGGGACCTACCCTAACTGCCTTCCAATATCTTGCCTCTTGGACCACGGACCAGTCTCTAGGACTGCCAAAACCATTGGCAGTTACCATCCCTCCTTCTCTGGCAGTACCCAAATCCAGGCTGAAATGCTCCAAGTCCAACTCATTTGAGCTGCTCTCTCAAAGCCAAATGCAAGAAAGGCTTTTTTCATTAGCTAGCTGGCCTGAGTAGCATTTATTAGGGTTCCCCCCAACTCTCTTGGCCTCCTCCTTCATATACCTACTAACCCCTGAGGCATCTCCACCAGGCTCTGGAGTTCCTTGGAACACCATTTGAGAATTGTTGCTTTGATCTAATGTCGTCACTCTACCCTTAGGGAAACTAAGTCCTACAGTCATAGTCTCAGGCTTAGCACAGCCTAGACCCCATGTTCAAACCTGGTTCAAGGTTCACACATGATAAGAACAGAGGACCAACTAGGGAGGCTTCCATTTTCATGCAGAGCTGCCCACCTTCTTTCTGCCTCTGCCTCCCCAAATCTCCAAGCTAGATTCCCTCATGGCCCTGCCTGTGGACCAGCTAGCAGACAGGTCAATTCTGCAGTGAGATTCCAGACTCAGCCTTAGCATATCAGCTGGGAGACTTAACAATGAGTCACCACTCTGGTTGATCCTCACTTCCCCCCAAACCAACTCTGTTTCCTTTTCTAATCTGCTCCATGACCCAGAAATTTGACCTCACTGCTGGATTCAGCCAATGGGAGTCACCAGCAGGGCAGAAGGAGAGGTTGGGTCATTTCTTCTCTGCCCCCTTCTTGCTTTGGCACCATGTTTCTGGCAGTAGATATATCCCTCTGTGGCTAACAGCTCTCCCCAGACCTCCTCCCTGGCTCCAGCTCTCACTGGGCCCTTTTTCTCTTTAATCCTCAGAGTAGTAGCAGCTCTCTGCTGCTGTGACTCTCTGGGTGACCATTTGTTGATTCCCGTTATTCTGCCTATACTTCTATAAGCAGTCCCTCCATTTACCTTTCTTCATTTGAATCATCTGGTGGGTATTCTGTTTCTTGCCAGGCATTGAATGACACTATCACTTTCCTCAGACTCAAGATTCAATGTCCCAGCCATGGTGGCTTACCTTAAGCTGTCTGTCTAAGCGTCATGCTGCACTCCCAGAGATAAGATTCTCTATAGGACCTTGGACATGCGTATGTTTGACATATAGGTTCCCCTGCCCTGTCTTTAGTAGCCCTGTCACTTCCCAGCCCTGGCCGTGTCCTGATGAGTGGCTTTGCCTGGTCTCCAGCCTGCACTCTGGCCTCTCCTATGTTGTCAAGGCCAGAGCCAGCCTCATGTCCTTGTGACCTGGCCTCCACACTGGCCTTGGCTTAGACATACTCCCTCTTGGGTACCTTCCATACCCGTTGATGGCCCTGCCCATGAGCTCTTCAACCAGTACCCCAGGGCATGTCCAAGAAGGTATTCCCTCTGGCTATCTTGGCTTTCTGCCCTTCCCAAGGATTCTGGGCCATGCTCAGTGACCAGAGGTACATCTGCCTGAGATCTTTCTTATCTCTTCAGCACACTCTGGGGCAGGGCTCTGGCTAGGCTTCCCTCAGCCTGTGTCACTCCCTGACTCACTCACTCAGCAGAGAGTCTCTGAGCATCTCCTGTGTACCAGGCCCAGCCTTAGGAGGCACACAGGGTTCCTAAATCCATCAGACCAGGAGACCCCCTGGCCTCAGAAAGCTCACAGTCTAGAAGGGAAAGGTCTAAAGGCACATTATTACCTTGGAGAATGACAAGCACCCTAAGGTCCAATGGGAGCAGGCTGGGGAGTGCTAAACCTCATCTGGAAAGTTTAGAGAAAGCTTCCTTGGGGAGGTGATGTCTCTGCTGAGGCTCAAAGATCCAGTGAATAAGAGTGGCCTGGACGAGAGTGGGCACAGTGGTAGATGGCAGATGAAATGCTCCAGAAGTGGCTAATAAGAGCATACTGGTGACATATCAGCCCTTGAGGGCAGGGTAGGTGAGCTGATCAAGGTGGTTATCAGGTCATTTAGGTGGGTGGATGGTAGAGGTGCCAGCCTCTGAGAACGGGAACACAGAAGGAGAAGTGGATGTGGGGAGCAGCTAGGGGTGGGGGCAGCAATGGTGAACTCAGTTCTGAAGTGCCTTGGGAATGTTTGCCTGGGGATACCCAGTACCTGGAGGGACTTGGGACCCAGGGAGAGAGCTGGGAGTCAAAACCTCCAAGTGAAAGCCAATGGGGAGAATAAGATGTGGTGCTGAGAGAGGAAGAAAGGCTGAGCACAGAGCTGATGGACACCAACATTTAAGAAAAAAGGTTTGGAAAGAATGAGAAGGGGTGGTAAGAGGAGTGGGAGAGAAACCAGGAGAGGTTGCTGTATGGAAACCGAGGGAAGAAGGGTCTCAGGAGGGGGCAATCAGCATGGGAGGGTGACCGGCACAGAGGGCTCGTGCAATATGGAATCACAATGGGCTCTGCAGGCCAGATTTGGATCCTGGCTCCTCCACTTGCCACGTCGATAATCTTGGACGGCAGTTCAAGTGGGAGCCTCAGTTCCCACTATGTAAAAGCAAACAACAGTGGTGCCTTTTAGGGTGGCTCCATTCACGTGACCATGTTGTGACGCACCTAACACAGTGCGTGCCACACTTGACATGTTCAACAGATAGTAGCTACGCCTTTGAGAATTAATTCACTCAGAGAACACTCACGTGCACGCATGAAATGATCCCTCCTACAGAAGATGCTGAAACATGATTAGGTCTAGTCTTGAAGAGAAAATTACATCAATCACTGAATCCATGAGAACAAGTGCCAAGTGGCATAAAAAGGAGCCAGAGAGTGGCTGCAAGCGTCCTCAGGAGGCAAAAACCCTGCTGTCGCCATAGTTTGTGCTTGGAAATCTGCAGGCACAGAAGCTTGCCGTGGAGAAGAGACCCGTGAGCCAGGCCTGGAAGAACATCCAGGAGGAGGGAACAGCCTGAGCAAAGGCCCAGAGGGAGGAACCTGCACCTTCGTGAGAGACTCTTGGGGCTCCCTGCTGCCCTCTGGTGCCAAGCTCAAGGGTAAATGGCTCCGTGTCTGGGCCACAAATTCACAAGAGCTGCAGCTCCCAGCCCTGCACTCCACGTCACCAACAGGGGGATGTGATCATTAGGTGATTATATTTTTAAGGCCCAAATTGTTTTATTTGTTTCCCTGCCAGCTTTCATGAGGCCATCAGTCATTCCCCACACAGATAACATTTCTTATGTACATTGACAGAATAAATTACATGGTTCTCATCCGGCAAATCAACATTACAGGGGAACATTATCTTTTGCAAAATGCTGCCTGGGCACATCATAAATCCTAACCAGGTTTATTACATCTGTCTTGTCATAGATTCATTTTATTGAGAAGTGGGCCTTTTTTTTCCAGATTAATAATCACATTAATAGATGACATTCTTTTTAGAGGATTATTTTCTTGGAGAAACCAAAGGAAGAATTTCACAGCTGCAGAGCATGGCCACACTAGTGGCTGGTGCTGTAAGACTGTCCTTGTCATGCTGACAATATCCTCCAGGACTGGGAACTGGGAACTCCTGACTCACCAGGGACTTTGGGCCAGCTCATGATCCCTTCTTTGCCTCTTATTTCAGGGCTCTTTCCAAAGAACAAATCCAGAAGCTTCCAAGATGGGATCAAAGATGTATTGTGATATTAAACCAATCAAATGAATATTTAATGAGTAACTAGCATGTGTGCAACTGACAAATCAATGGAGAAAGGAACATTAACCCACTTGGAACAAGAAGAGAATAATTCAGATTAGGGATTGGAAAACTATGGCTGATGGGTCCAAACAAGCCCATCACCTGTTTTAGTAAATGAGGTTTTCTTGGAACATAGCCTCTCCCATTTGTGTATTGTCTATGGCTGATTTTGCTCAATGGCAGAGCTGAGTACCTGCAACAGAGACCTTCTAGCCTGCACAGCCTGAAATATTTACTCTCTGGCTCTCTACAGAAGAAGTTTGCTGGCCTCTGGTCTAAATAAACTTCAGGCAGACAATTTGCACAGATCCCACAATTTGCAGCCAAGTTGTGGGATTTGTGCTGAAGTGCTCACAACATTTATTTGAGTTCATTGTGCGAAATGCTTTTCTTGCATCATCTTATTTAATTCTGGTTCTATTCTACAAATGAGGAAACTAAGGCTTTAAGTGATCCAGTGACTCTTCTAAAATCACCAAGAGGCAGAGGCAGAAGCAGAGTCAAGCTAGGAATTCAGGCCTGTCCAGTGCCAAAATCCCTTCTTACCTTTGCAGGAAATGGCCGGGGTACCATGCAGCTGTTAATTAGTGAGAGTGGGGGAGACATGAGGAAACTTCTTAGGGGACCTCAAATTTGGCACTTAAGATGTGGAAGGGTGGAGAAAAAGGGGGAAGAACTCTCAGCAGTGGGAGCCCAGGAGAAGAGGAGGGGACTCTAAGGTGGGTACTTCTACAGTCTCCACTCAACAGATGGAGGAAAGAAGCCCAGAGAGGTAACCACCAGCCCAAAGTTACACAGCAGGTGAGTAGCATTTCCTCTTCACTCATGTGGTTTTGGCAACTTCTTTGCACAATATCAGGCAGTCTCACCTGGAGTAAGAGAGAGAGCTGGTGGGACACTTTAGGGATTAAAAAGAAAAAGTGAGATAACTTCAGCCATAGGTAGGTCGCATCAGAGTAGCAGAACCCAAGGGGAAGGCAAAACTTAGAAGCCAATTGGAGGCTATCAAGGTGGCTGAGTGCACCTGTCTGGGAATCATCTCTCAGACCTCTTCTCTGTTCAAATCAGGGAAGACTTTGTGTCTGAAAAAGGGTGCTACAATATTCTATTCTACCCCTACAATAGAAAGAGCTGGGAACCTGGACCCACCCATGCCTCTTCCCTGACCCCCAGTCTGCTCTACTTCTCCACTGTGACTTCTCACAGATGGCCCTAGCATCCCCGGTATGGCACAGTTCTCATCTTCCCTGCAAAGCCTGTTCCTCTTGCTAGTAAATCACAGCCACAGCCCCCCAGATGCTCAGAAAGAAAACTTAAGCCATCCTTGACTTCTTTCTTTTTCTCACACTCAACATCCAATGCACTAGTAAATGCTGTTGGCTTTACTTTCAAAATATAAATAATATCTTATCAATTCTCCCCACTTCTGCTGCTACCTACTGGGACCAAGACCACCATCATCCCTTGCACCAACTGGTTTGCCCATCTTGGCCCTGCTGTCCTACTCAGCCAGAGAGGTCCACTTAACGGCAGCTTCTCGGCTCAAAACCCTCCAATTCCTCATTTTCACCAGCCTAAAGCCCACATCCATATAATGACCAGAAAGGCCTCGCACACTCAGCTGCAGTTACCCTCTCACTCAAGGCCCCGCTTCTTCCCTCCATCACTCTCAGCCACATCACCCCCTGCCCTCACAGCGCCTGCCTCCCACCTTGCTGAACACCCCCAGGAGAAACCCTCTCCTTGCTGCCTTCGTGAATGCTGTCCATAAGTTGTGCAGCCCAGCAACTCCGTGCCTCTGGATGCTTGTACTAGCTGTTCCCTTCTCCTCAGATGCCCTTCCACAAGATATCTGTGGGCTGGATCCCTCAGCTCCTTCACAGTTTCGCTCAGAAGTCATTCTCAGTGAGAACTTCCTGCAGGTTTATGCAAAATTCCAACCTCCACACCACCCTCTGCCTTCCCAGTTCCCTGCATTATTTTTCTCTTTATCATTCACCTCTATCAGGCTGTTTGTTTATTGCTCATTGGCTCTCCACTAGAATGTAAGCTCCACCAGGGCAGGGTTCTTATCTGTTTTATTCACTGCTAAATATGGAGTACATAGAATAAGTCCTGGCATATATATAATAATATATATTAGCCCACACAAGCTTGGCAAATGTATAAAAGTTTAATAAATTTTAACACTGTTCTACCACTGGTAAGATGTGGTTCTTTGGACAAGGTATTTTATTGCTCTAAAACTATATCTTTATATGTTAAATGGTGGTAAAATAGTTAAATAGCAGTGCTTTCCCCAGTACATATTATCAGGAATGATTGAAAAACAAAGCAAAGCTAAAATGAAGAAATGTAACATGCCTGGTTCAGAGTTTAGCACAGTGCCTCTCACAGGGCAGGTTCTGGGAGATGTGTTGTTCCCCACCTCCTTTTTTTTTTTTTTTTTTTTTTTTTTTTTTGATAGAGTCTTGCTCTGTCACCCAGGCTGGAGTGCAGTGGTGAGATCTCAGCTCACTGCACCCTCCGCCTCCCTGGTTCAAGCGATCCTCCTGTCTCAACTTCCCAAGTAGCTGGGATTACAGATGCCCACCACCATGCCCAGCTATTTTTTTATTTTTTAGTGGAGACAGGGTTTCACCATATTAACCAGGCTCCTTTATTTTTAAGGACAATAACCAAAGCCAAATAAACCTGCATCATGAGACCAAGACTGAGACTGCATCTGTTAGGCTCTGATGTCCAACAATGGCAAGAAACTCAGCCCCACAACCTACTAACAATGTAACCGAGGAATGTTTCATCATCTTGCACCTCAGTTTGCTCACCTGTAAAATGGGTGATAATAAAACTGATTTTATAGAGTTATTTTAGGGACTGAATGAGGGAAAGCACAAAAAAGATGGTTGGCATAGGGCCTGGGCCACGTGAGCTTGAGGAATGTTAGTGATGGTGAGGATGGTGATGACAATCCCCAAGGAGGCTGCCTAGGAAGGAGGTGCCCTCCAATCCCTGGCCTCTCAGCAGGGAGTAGGTTGCTGATGAGTCAGCCCTGAGCACATTAATGTGCAAAGTCTCTCTCCCTGTTTTTTTCTTTTTAGCACAAAAATCTCTCCTAGCACCTCTCATTATCCACTTCATCAGTCTCAAACCGTTGGCTAATTGCACTCCCCAGCAGCTCCTCCCTCCCTGCCTCTTCAACAAGCTCAATAGGACACAGCTGCCTCCTTCTTTGGGGCTCCCCCGGGGAGTTATAAACAAAATATAGCAGGCAATGCCCTGACTGCCTTCTCTGGGCTCCCCTACTGAGCCCCTGTTCCTCTCCTACTTCCCCATTCCACGGGAGAATGGCCACAGGACAGCCAAGGGCAGTGGGGTGGGTGGAAAAGGGAAGTGGACCTGCAACAAGATTTCATGGTTTACTCTGGCTCTTAGGTCTGAAGATTCTAACTCTTAACTGGCTGTGATCCTTGAGAAAGGGAAACACAGGAGCTGAGTTTGACATTCGCCCCAACTTCCTGCCAGTGGGCCCTTTCCAAACCTGGAGCACATATTTGGAAAGAGAGAAAAGAGGTCTTACTGCATGAAGGAATCAGAGACTAGAGTGTGAGGCAGCTGGAATTTGTGGAGCAGGTTGCAGGACAGTTGGAAGATGCATAGAGAAGGAGCATCAGGAACATATACAGTATTTGCCCTGATAGTAAGCCGTGCATGGACAGGGTGAGACTGTGCTGCCTGGCAGAGAACAGCTTCTAGCCTGAAGCGAGCCAAAGTACTTTGTTGGAAATCACACTGTGCTGGGAGATAGTGGAGTTGTGACCAGCCAGAGTGGAGATCTTGCTGAATGCCCTCAGCATTTGGCAGACTCCAAGAAGGCTATGTATTAGGGACTACTCTACACTCACCCTAACAAAGTCTAAAATTAATTCATGACATAACCAAGCTGACTCACCAGCAAATTAACTGCCTACCACAACAAAAACACAATACTCTTTCAAAGAGGGCAATAAAAATTAATGTCTCCATAACACAGCATTCACATTGTCTAGCATACAATTTTTAAAATGCCAAAAATGAAAAGCAGAAAAATATAACCTATAACCAGGAGAAAAATTTACCTACAGGTGATGTGGGTGCTGGAATTAGCAGTAAAAAACTTTAAAACATCTGTTATAAATATGTTTAAGGATGTAAAGGATAACATGTATGAAATGAGTGAAACAATGGGGAACCTCAACAGAAAAATGGAAACTATGACATGAATCAAGTAAAAATTATAGAACTGAAAGATGCAATACTTGGAATGAAAAATTAACTAGACGGCCGGGCGCGGTGGCTCAAGCCTGTAATCCCAGCACTTTGGGAGGCCGAGACGGGCGGATCATGAGGTCAGGAGATCGAGACCATCCTGGCTAACACGGTGAAACCCCGTCTCTACTAAAAATACAAAAAACTAGCCGGGCGAGGTGGCGGGCGCCTGTAGTCCCAGCTACTTGGGAGGCTGAGGCAGGAGAATGGCGTAAACCCGGGAGGCGGAGCTTGCAGTGAGCTGAGATCCGGCCACTGCACTCCAGCCTGGGCGACAGAGCGAGACTCCGTCTCAAAAAAAAAAAAAAAGAAAAATTAACTAGATGAACTCAACAATAGATTGGAAACTGAAAAGAAAAGAGCAATGAATTTGAAAACAACCTGTGAAACCATGAAAACTAAAGTACACAGAGAAAAAGGAACAGAATGTCAGTGACCTGTGGGACAACACCAAGGATTGTTAACATAAACAAAATTAGAGCTCAAACAAAAAAGGAGAGAGATTGGGGCAGAAAAAAAAAATTTGAAAGAAATAATGATGGTCAAGAGAAGGAAAAGACAAGCCACAGACTGGAAAAAAATATTTGCAAAAGACATATTTGATACAGGACTGTTATTCAAAATATACAAACAATTATTGAAACTCAACAATTCAGAAAATAAGCAACCCAATTTAAAGTGAACAAAGTATCTGAACAGATACTTAATACAGATAGTCAACAAAAAGACAGGCTTTCATCAATGACATTCAGATGGCAAATAAGCGTGTGAAAAAAATGCTCAATATCATACATCATTAGGGAATTATGAAGGAAAACAATGAGATATCACTACACACCTATTAGAATGGCCAAAATTGAAAACACTGACAACACCAAATGTGAACAACAGGAATGCCTCATCTATTATTGGTGGGTATTTTGGAAGACAGTTTGGCAGTTTCTTTTGTTTTTTTGTAAAACTAAATATACCCTTACTATACAATCCAGCAATCGCTCCCCTTAGTATTTACCCAAATGAGTTTAAAATTTATTTCCACTCAAAAACCTGCACAGGAATGTTTACAGCAATTTCATTTATAATTGCCAAAACTTGGAAGCAAATGAGATGTCCTTCAATAAATGAATAAATAAACATACTGTGGGACCATCCATACAATAGGATATTATTCATCTCTAAAAAGGAAATGAGTTATTAAGCCCTGAGAAGACACGGGGGAACCTTAAAGGCATATTGCTAAGTAAAAGAAAACAACTGAAAATTGTACGTGATTTCAACTATATGACATTCTAGAAAAGGTAAAACATGAAGACAGTTAAAAGATCAGTGGTTGCCAGGAATTCAAGGGAGAAAGAAGGAGGAACGAATATGGAGCACAGAAGATGTCTTGAGCAGGGAAATTATTTTGTATGATGCTGGAATAATGGGCACATGTCACCACACAGTTGTCAAAATCCATAGAATGTATAACACCAAGAGTGAACTCTATTGTAAACTATGGACTTTGGTTGACAATAATGTGTTGATGTTGGTTCAGTGGTTGTAATAAATGTACCACATTGATGTGGGATGTTGATGGTGGGGAGGCTATATGTGTGAGAGGTGAAGGGGTATATGGGAAGTCTGTACTTTCTACTAAATTTTGCTGTGATCCTATAACTTCCCTAAAAAGTAAAGTCTATTGATTTTTTTAAAGACTTAAAATGTTTCAAATGTGATGACAATGTCAACCCACAAATCCAGAAGCTTGGCAAATCCCAAGCAATATAAACACACATACACACACACACACACACACACACACACACACACACACATACACACCCCTCTGCCTTTACCACCATCACCAAAACACACAATAATAAAATTTCTGGAAAACAAAGTTAAAGAGAAAATCCCACAACAGACCCAAAAAAAGATGCATATAGGTAGGAGAATTAAAATAAAAAGATAAGAATGATCACTGATTTACCACTAAATACAATGCAAGTCAGAAGGCAATGGAGACCTTAAAGTGCTAAAAGAAAAACAACCCATCACCCTAAGTTTGTATTCAGAAGTCATTAAAAATGAAGGTGAAATGGAGAAATGTTGAAATAAATAAAAACTGAGAGAATTCATCACCAAGCTAAAGAAGAATGGTACCAGATGGAAGCTAAGACCCTCATCAAGGAATAAAGAACACCAAAAACTGTAGTATATATGAGTAAATGTAAAATACATTTTCCTTAAGTTTTAATTTATTTAAAAGAAAAGTGACTATTAAGAGCAAAAATAATAGCATTGCATTGTGGGAGTTAACATATGTAAAAATAAAATAAATGTCAAAACTAGAGCAAAGAAAGGAGGAAATGGAAGTATACTGTTGTAAGATTATTACACTGTATGTAAAGTGGAATAATATTAATTCAAGGTAGGCTTTGTTAATTTAAGAATGCATATTGCAATTCCTAGAGTAACCATCTAAAAAGAGATATAGATAAAAAGCCAGTAGATGAGATTAAAAAATATAATGTTAGAAATTCCCATGAATTTAAAGAAGGCAGTAAAAAAGAAAAGAAAAAAATAAAAGCGGAAAAATAGATATCAAATTGCAAAATGGTACATTTCAACCCAACCAAATCAATAATTACATTAAATGTAAGTGGAATAAACACTTCAATTAAAAGGCAAAAATTGATCATTTAAAGAAATAATACTCAACTGTATCCTATTTATAAGATATCCACTTTAAATGTAAAAATACAGAGAGGCTAAAAGTAAAAGGATAAAAAGAAGCTATGTTGTGACAGACAAAGTAGATTTAACACAAGAACTATTACTAGAGATAAGAGGGACATTTCATATGAGAAAGGAGTCAATCAAGAAGACAGAACAATCCTAAATGTGTATGTATCTAATAACAGAGTTTCAAAACAATGAAGAAAAACTGACAGAACAAGACCTGTCTGCTTCACTTCATGTAATTTATATCTTAATAAAAAATAAAATATATATTTGTAGAAGTTTAAAAAAAAAAGAAAAAGACAGGCTCTCTGGCTCAGGAGTAGGTAGGTCTAGGGCTTAAGATCAAGGCCTAATCCCCCGTCATCTTGACACAGTCTCAGAGAGCTGGGCCAGAGCTCTCAAATCCCTCCTGCCTGATACCAGGGAGAGCTGGCGGCTGGGTCAGGACAGAGCCAATAGTCACAGGTGAGAGATAAGCAGGGCAGGGTCCCAGACAGTGCTCAACCCCCTCCATAGACTGGTAGATAACACATGGGAGGGAGCAAGGAATAAATGATCTAATTTCCTGTTTCAGCACTTTTGTTTTCTTCCTAATATTTAACTACAGTTTGTAATCATTGCATCTATCTGTGTGTTCATGATTTAGTGTCTGTCTCACCCTGGGTCTGTAAATTCCATGAGGGCAGAAACCATGTCTGTCTTTTTTGTCATCTTATCCTAAGCCTTGGATACAGTGGCTGACATGTTGGAACACCCTTGATAATTGGTCATTGGATAAAGGAGTAAACAAATGAATGAATGAGGGAAGAACAGAAAGGAATGGAAGAAAGGAAGGAGGGATACATCTTCCACTTTCCCTAGAAGAGCTAAGGCAATGTCATAAAGAGCATGAGGTCAAAAATACAAACCCTTGGGTCTCTTCTGCCATCCCAAAATTTCCTAGTAACTCCTGCAACCCCTTGCTAGGCTGCCCTAGCCCTGTTTCTGCCCTACCACCTGAGCTCCTGACCTCTCTGTCAGGTCCAGTAGCTGGGCAGCAGGACCCCCCGAGGACCATGAAGTCTCGGTCAAAATCCTCTTCTGCTTCCTATAAGGACAACCTCCTCTCTCTGGACTTCAGTGTGTCCTGCACTAAATCAGACTTTTGTCTGCCAGAGCACAATCTCAGCTGCCTGAGAAAGGAATGCACAGTCATTGATCAAAGACTCTTACCTTAATTTGCTGCCACCTCAATCCCATCTCCACAATGAGCCATTTTCCAGACAATAGCCATCATCACTGCCTTTGTGCAGGCCCAGGCATCCTGAAATTGAGCTTCCAATTTCCTTGTAGACACGCACAGGAAATGGAAAATCTATGCCAGTCTCCAGAGGCACATTGACAATTGATTCCAAAGCACGCTGGGTGCCTACTCCCTGGGGCGCAGAGGGGACAGATGACCTGGGCCAGCCTGGGAAAGGTCTAACTCCCATGACCAGTCCTCCAGGGTAGGACTAGCCTCTCCCTGAGGGCTGAAGGCCCCCTTAACTGCTCTACTTATATCACCCACCCACTCACTGCTGTGCCAGGCAGGACTGGACCCTATTGCTGGGATCATCCCAGGAAACATCCCAGGTCACATCCCTGTGACCCTGAGTCCCACAGTCCTGTTTGCAGAGGATCCCTTGGCTTCCTGGAAGGACAAAGATTCAGGGGACTAGAACTCCAAGAAAGGAAGGTAGACAATGGATGCCCCATCTGGGAAGAAACCCTTGAAGTTACCAAGTCATGCTGAGGTAAGAGACACGCCTTTATTCCATTCCCCAAAAGACAGACTACAGACGCTTCTGACTCATACGTCTGAAAACATCATTTCTCCTACTTAAACCTCTGACCACGGGTAGAGGGTCTCCACTGCTGTGTTGAACATAATCTTAAATATTTTGAGACAGTCAGGGAAATTTGATTAGGGACTGGGTATTAGATAATAGAAAGGATTTATTGTTAATTTTGTTAGGTGTGAGAATATCACTGTCGTTGTGTAAGAAAACATCCATAATTTTTAGAGATATATGCTGCAGGAGTGTCAGGACACAATATCTGGAATTTGTTTCAAACACTTTAGTAAAGAAAAATAAAAAGGAAAGAAAAACTATCATAAAGCAGAATCCAGGCTCAACAAGATGAGATGCTCAGATTGAGAAATAACGTCTGCCACAGGCAGGGGAGAGGCAGCTGGGGTGGAGGTGGAGGGAGTGACAGGACACCAACCACACATTTGCCATCCTGGCTGGTCCCTCATCTGCCAGACAAATGTCTACTTTGCCCTTCAGGCCTACTTTGAAGAATACCTTAGTTATTATTGACTAACTAGGAGATGATATGTTCTTAAACAATTCAGCCTTGTTTGTTTATTCTGTTGCTGCTCTAGGACAGACCAAAAAATGAGAACTATGAGGGCCTTGGTCTAACAATTGCTGCTATGAATTGACTTTTATATGAAAGTCCTGACTTTCTGGCTGGGTGTGGTGGCTCACACCTGTAATCCAGCACTTTGGGAGGCCGAGGTGAGCAGATCCATTGAGGTCAGGAGTTCAAGAGTAGCCTGGCCAATATAGCAAAACCCCATCTCTACTAAAAATACAAAAATTAGCTGGGCGTGGTGGTGTGTGCCCGTAATCCAAGCTACTAGGGAGGCAGAGGCAAGGGGATCACTTTGAACCTGGGAGGCAGAGGTTGCAGTGAGCTGAGATTGTGCCACTGCCCTGCAGTCTGGGGGACAGAGTGAGACTCTGTAAAAAAAAAAAAAAAAGTACTGACTTTCTATTTTAGACTCAAATAAGCAATTTCTCCTTTCCTTACTTTCAAGTAGGAAGAGATATTAATAGCTGCCATTTATTGGATGTCTACCACACGCCAGGCAGTGTGCCAAGTACTGCACATGCATCATCTCATTAATCGTCACAACAACCCCATGAGCTAGGGCTGTATTACCCCCATATTTCAGATCCCAGTTGGAATCACTTGTACAAGCCCACACAGAGGGTAAGCACTTGAGTTAGGATCTGACCTCAAGCTCTGTAACACCAAAGGCACTGCTCATTGTACCCTCTCACCTCTCACCTCTCACCTCTCACCAAACACCTGGACAAAGGACTTAGACATTTGTGAGGTAAGGGAAGAGCTGGGAATTTGTGGCCTGGAGGGCCAGAGAGAAAAAAACGGAGACCAAGTTCCAAAGGACAGCTGCTAGAGAGCTGGTAACCTCGGGGAAACTCTCTGCTCTAATCAAGAGGGGGAAAGAGAAAACACTATCTGCAAGAGGCTCCCAGCCCACGGAGTGGAGCTGCTTCCTGGACAGCTCAGAGCAGCTGCTCAGAAGCCTCCAGGAGAGGGCTCCCGACTGTGAGCACTCCAGGTGGCTGGGACCACTTCCCTGAAAACTTAGCCCACTTTGGGACCAGCACTCTGTTTGTCAGCTAAGGGCTAAAAACTGGGGGTTTCAATAAGTGATACTGGGAACACAAATTCGAGGCTCCATGAATATAATTCTAATTGGGCATAATTCTTTGTTTAGGGATTTTCTTTTTTTATGGTAATAATTTGAGTCAAATTTTTTATGTGAGTTTGGTTATTTCTGTAGGATTTAAATTTTTATCAGTAACTAAATATTGTACCCAATATGCTGTGATAGGGGTGTGCTGTCAACACAGAATGCAAAGTTCCAATGTAGGCATTGAACGTGTGGCTCATGCAAGGAATCTGATATTCCAACTGAAGCGAAATTTATTGAGAAATAAGGAAGGGTTGCTAGTCTACAATTCTCTGTTTTCTGTTTTGTTGTTTTGTTGTTGTTTTGTTTTGTTTCAAAAAAGGACTCCAAGATTTCCCCAGGAATTTATGAGAACTGCTTGTAGTAATTTAGGATGGAAGTTAGAAGATTGCTAGCCTATAATTCCCTGCATTTCCTGTTTCTGTATTTTTTTTTCTTAGAAAAGGACTCCAAGATTTCCCCAGGAATTCATGAAAATTGTTTGTAGTAATTTAAGATGGAAGTTAGTGAATGTGATATGAATGAGGAATTGGAAGCTCTAACAGGTATGGGATTTCAGCTGAATTATTAGGAATGAGGCATGAGCTCATGAGAATTGTCCAGTTTGAACTGTCTGAGTGAATGTGTCTTATTGCAATGTGGATTTCAGTATAGTTAGCTGGCATTTATTTTGGTTGAGATCCTTCATTGGCTATGTTTCTCTGGTAAGAGTTTGGAGAAACACCAAAACTACAGTAATAAATGGCTAAGACAATAGAGTTAGCACCAGAACTTTACTCACTGCCCTAAAAATACTCCCCATGACTCCAAGTTCTACAGCCTTCCAGAATCAACCTTCTCCTTAGAAGCTATATAGTGATAGTCCAAGTCCCCAGATGGCTTACATGAAGGAAAACCTGGCTGTTTATCAGGTTTCTCTCCCCCTGAGATCTCTGGAAATCCCTGAAGGAATGCTTCTTTGTCTCACAATACAGCCTTGATCATCACTTGAACATCAAGCAGCTGCCTGGCTTTTGGGCAACTTGTACCTTCATCTCTGTGTTGCATTTCTCTGGATTATTTCTGCTCTCTTAAAAGTCCCATCCTAAATTCCCCCAGAGAACAGCAAAAACCAGGTTGTAACATTTAACACAATTTTTCTTAAGGTGCATGGGGAACAGACCGGGATTGCAGTGTGGAGTGCTGGCTCGCTGTCTCTCTCTCTCTCTCTGGGCTCCAGCCTGATACTGTGCACACAGAATTGCTTTGTCTCTATCTTTCCAACATAAGTGTAGATCCTCCTCCCCATCCCAGTCTTCTGTGAGGTCCAGCAACAGAGAAAAAGGTATCTCCAGTCTCTGCTTCCCATGAACTGCAAACAGCTAACTCAGCCCAAAGTGGAGACACACTGTTATCATAAAGAGAGGTTTCATTCTTCACTGCCCTGCAAATTCCATTTCAGAAAATAATGTTTTTGACTTAAAGTTGTGAAACCAAAGTCTTATTAAACTATTTGTCTTAAGATATAATTTGCCCATAAGTAAGATACAAATTCCCCCCCCCCCCCCACCCCCCTGTAGAGAAACAGGAAGTCATCAGTTTTGAAAACAGCGCCTTCTCCTGCCACTTCTAGCCATCAACATTGAGGTCCACCTTTATGATTTGGAGGTTATCTCCAGGCCCGGCAGCTGAGAAGGACCTGCAGTAACTAAGCCACATTCTCTGTGTGGTCTGTCCTTTTGTACCTGTTTCCCCAAGGGGGACATCCTATGTTTTTGCTCTGTGCCCCAAAAATGCCTTTGGACACAGTGATTCCCTGCGAGGTACAGTATACCCGGAGGAATGGGCAGTTTTGGATCAGATTAGGGAGGCGAAGTAGAGAAAGAGCCTTTGAGTGTTGCTGGAGGCAGCATTTGTGGTCCAAGGAGAGGAAAGAAGCAACAACATTGGCAGTGAGACTGTGACAAAAGGAAAGACAATCAGTATGGTTTGGCTCATGTGGAAAGAAGAGAGCCAGGGCAGACCTCTTGACAGCACCCCAAAGCCAGAAACTTTTTAAAGTCATCTTTGTATCGTTGCCTTGTGTTTTGTTCACAGGGGGCCTTGGCTTTGGTGTTTCTGGGAAACGTTTGAGTTTTCTTCTTTGAAAATATTTCAAGCTCCTTGCCCCTATGTGTCTTAATCTATGCTTCTCAACCTGGGACACATTTTCCTACTCGCCAGGGGAATGGAGCCATGTGCTAGAGCATAGATGAAGCCACAGAATACCACATATTCATGGCATGTGGGTTTAATTAAAACAATGGTCTGGGGGCATTTTTTTTTACACAACTGTGTCACAAGGCAAAGTCATCAGCCTTCTGCTTTTCCATTTCATCTAATTTCATGTTTTCTTTTTTATGAAAGATTGGCGTTTACTTCTTTTAAAGTTTTCATCAAAGTAATTCATGAGCAGTTTTAAAATATAATCATATAAAAAACTTTTCATGACAAATCATCATGCCCTGCCCATCCCACCCATCCCCCAGCCTCCCTTCTCCCGAGGTAATTATTTATCATTCTTCTTAACTTTTCTACTAGTTAGCTCCATGTTTCCAAATAATAGGCTTAAACTGATGTTTATTGATCCATGCATTTGACCTTCTCTATTTATTTTGAATTATGATGGATGTGGGTTTGGCTCTTTCATTCTCCCAATCTGCATTGCCTCTTACAGCAATTTCACTATTACTTTTTGTTAAATAATTTATGTTGTAAAATAGACATTGACTGTTTGGTAGCCACCTAACATCCATTTTCTATCCTCTTGGAACTGTACTTTGATTCCCACTTGGAATGGAAACCCATCCATTTCCCTAATCAGTGGAAACTTTCTTGAAAAGCTGACCCCATCTCCATCCACAAGGGTGGGTTCTGATTGGCTGAACCCCATTCCTCAAGTTATAGTGACTGGTTCAAGAAAAGGCAGGTTACCCAACATCAACCAATGAGAGGTCTGCTGGAGGAAAGTGAGGGCATGCATTTCCTTGTTCTTCTGCAGAACTGGAGAAATATTCTTTCTCTGATGAACATGAATGCGGAAAATTAAAGTCCCTAAGTGCTAGAATCCACCTTGCAACCCTGGAGAAAGCCAGTCTTACTTTAAATAGATACTGCAGAAGGCCAAGAGGAGAAATTAAAAGATTTCAGAGGGTCCCTGAATCAAACCTCATCTGTAAGCTAAACTGCCTTCTGTCAAGTATGCAACAGAAATACTGTAATTTCCTTTATGGTTTAAGCCACTTTGAGTTTTTAGTTACTTGCAAGGAAAAGATTCCTCACCAACATAAGGGTTTATATCAATATGATACGCTACAAATTATTTGTGATTTCACCACAGAGTTAAGTGATGAATGATTACAATTCCTTTCACATGCAGCATTCTGGTGGTCTTAAAATTTAATTAATCATTATTGAGGTTCCAAGATGGCCGAATAGGAACAGCTCCAGTCTGCAGCTCCCAGCATGAGCGACGCAGAAGATGAGAGATTTCTGCATTTCCAACTGAGTTACCGGGTTCATCTCACAGGGGCTTGTCAGACAGTGGATGCAGCCCATGGGGCAGGGCGGGGCATCGCCTCACCCAGGAAGCACAAGGGTTCAGAGAATTCCCCTTCCTAGCAAAGGCAAGCCGTGACAGACGGTACCTGGAAAATCGGGGCACTCCCACCCTAATACTGCACTTTTCCAATGGTCTTAGCAAACGGTATACAAGGAGATTATATCCCGTGCCTGGCTCAGAGGGTCCCACTCCCATGAAGCCTCACTCACTGCTAGTACAGCAGTCTGAGATCCAACTGGGAGGCTGCAGCAAGGATGGGGGAGAGGCATCCACCATTGCTGAGACTTGAGTAGGTAAACAAAGCAGCTGGGAAGCTCAAACTGGGTGGAGCCCACTGCAGCTCAAGGAGGTCTGCCTGCCTCTGTAGACTCCACCTCAGGGGGCAGAGCATAACTGAACAAAAGGCAGCAAAAACTTCTGCAGACTTAAATGTCCCTATCTGACAGCTTTTTATTATTATTATTATTATACTTTAAGTTCTAGGGTACATGTGCATAACGTGCAGGTTTGTTACATATGTATACTTGTGCCATGTTGGTGTGCTGCACCCATCAACTCGTCAGCACCCATATACCTGACAGCTTTGAAAAGAGTAGTGGTTCTCCCAGCACAGAGTTTGAGATCTGAGAACAGACAGACTGCCTCCTCAAGTGGGTCCCTGACCCCGGAGTAGCCTAACTGGGAGGCACCTCCCAGTAGGGGGCGACTGACACCTCACACGGTGGGGTGCCCCTCTGAGACAAAGCTTCCAGAAGAAGAATCAGGCAGCAACATCTGCCATTCTGCAGCCTCCACTGGTGATACCCAGGCAACAGGGTCTGGAGTGCATACCCAGCTAGCTCCAACAGACCTGCAGCTGAGGGTCCTGACTGTTAGAAGGAAAACTAACAAACAGAAAGTACACCCACACCAAAACCCCATTGGTACATCACCTTCATCAAAGATCAAAGGTAGATAAAACCACAAAGATGGGGAGAAACCAGAGCAGAAAAGCTGAAAATTCTAAAAATCAGAGCGCCTCTTCTTCTCCAAAGGAACGCAGCTCCTCGCGAGCAAGGGAACAAAGCTGGATAGAGAATGACTTTGACAACTTGAGAGATGAAGGCTTCAGATGGTCAGTATAACAAACTTCTCCGAGCTAGAGGAGGATGTTCGAACCTATCGCAAAGAAGCTAAAAACCTTGAAAAAAGATTAGACAAATGGCTCACTAGAATAACCAGTGTAGAGAAGTCCTTAAATGACCTGATGGAGCTGAAAACCACAAGTTTCCGTAGCCAATTCAATCAACTGGAAGAAAGGGTATCAGTGATTGAAGATCAAATGAATGAAATGAAGTGAGAAGAGAAGTTTAGACAAAAAAGAGTAAAAAGAAATGAACAAAGCCTCCAAGAAATATGGGACTATGAGAAAAGACCAAATCTACGTTTGATTGGTGTACCTGAAAGTGACGGGGAGAATGGAACCAAGTTGGAAAACACTCTGCAGGATATTATCCAGGAGAACTTCCCCAACCTAGTGAGGACAGCCAACATTCAAATTCAGGAAATATAGAGAACATCACAAAGAAACTCCTCGAGAAGAGCAACTCCAAGATACATAATTGTCAAAGTCACCAAAGTTGAAATGAAGGAAAAAATGTTAAGGGCAGCCAGAGAGAAAGGTCGGGTTACCCACAAAGGGAAGCCCATCAGACTAACAGCAGATCTCTTGGCAGAAACTCTACAAGCCAGAAGAGAGTGGGGGCCAATATTCAACATTCTTAAAGAATTTTCAACCCAGAATTTCATATCCAGTCAAACAAAACTTCATAAGTGAAGGAGAAATAAAATCCTTTACAGACAAACAAATGCTGAGAGATTTTGTCACCACCAGGCCTGCCTTACAAGAGCTCCTGAAGGAAACACTAAACATAGAAAGGAACAACCAATACCAGCCACTGCAAAAACATCCCAAATTGTAAAGACCATCGATGCTAGGAAGAAACTACATCAACTAACGGGCAAAATAACCAACTAACATCATAATGACAGGATCAAATTCACACATAACAATATTAACCTTAAATGTAAATGGGCTAAATGCCCCAATTAAAAGACACAGACTGGCAAACTGGATAAAGAGTCAAGACCCATCAGTGTGCTGTATTCAGGAGACCCATCTCACGTGCAGAGACACACATAGGCTCAAAATAAAGGGATGGAGGAAGATCTACCAAGCAAATGGAAAAAAAAAAAAAAGCAAAGGTTGCAATTCTAGTCTCTGATAAAACAGACTTTAAAGCAACAAAGATCAAAAGAGACAAAGAAAGCTATTACATAATGGTAAAGGGATCAATTCAACAAGAAGAGCTAATTATCCTAAATATATATGCACCCAATACAGGAGCACCCAGACTCATAAAGCAAGTCCTTAGAGACCTACAAAGAGACTTAGACTCCCACACAATATTAATGGGAGACTTTAACACCCCACTGTCAATATTAGGCAGATCAACGAGACAGAAAATTAACAAGGATATCCAGGAATTGAACTCAGCTCTGCACCAAGCTGACCTAATAGACATCTACAGAACTCTCCACCCCAAATCAACAGAATATACGTTCTTCTCAGCACCACATCATACTGATTTGAAAATTGACCACATCGTTGGAAGTACAGCACTCCTCAGCAAATGTAAAGAACAGAAATGATAAGAAACTATCTCTCAGAGCACAGTGGAATCAAACTAGAACTCAGGATTAAGAAACTCACTCAAAACTGCTCAACTACATGGAAACTGAACAACCTGCTTCTGAATGACTACTGGGTACATAACGAAATGAAGGCAGAAATAAAGATGTTCTTTGAAACCAATGAGAACAAAGGCAAAACACACCAGAATCTCTGGGACACATTTAAAGCAGTGGGTAGAGGGAAATTTATAGCACTAAATGCCCACAAGAGAAAGCAGGAAAGATCTAAAATTGACACCCTAACAACACAATTAAAAGAACTAGAGAAGCAAGAGCAAACACATTCTAAAGCTAGCAGAAGACAAGAAATAACTAAGATCAGAGCAGAACTAAAGGAGATACAGACACAAAAAAACCTTCAAAAAAATCAATGAATCCAGGACCTGGTTTTTTGAACAGATCAACAAAATTGATAGACCACTAGCAAGACTAATAAAGAAGAAAAAAATGATAGAGGGTAAATCACCACCAATCCCACAGAAATACAAACTACCATCAGAGAATACTATAAACACCTCTATGCAAAAAAATTAGAAAATCTAGAAGAAATGGATAAATACCTGGACACATACACCCTCCAAAGACTAAACTAAGAAGAAGTTGAATCCCTGAAAAGACCAATAACAGGTTCTGAAATTGAGGCAATAATTAATAGCCTACCAACCAAAAAAATCCAGGACCAGACAGATTCACAGCCAAATTCTACCAGAGTTACAAAGAGGAGCTAGTACCATTCCTTCTGAAGCTATTCCAATCAATAGAAAAAGAGGGAATCCTCCCTCATTCATTTTATGAGGCCAACATCATCCTGATACCAAAGCCTGGCAGAGACACAGCAAAAAAAGAGAATTTTAGACCAATATCCCTGATGAACATCGATGCAAAAATCCTCAATAAAATACTGGCAAACCAAATCCAGCAGCACATCAAAAAGCTTATCTACCACGATCAAGTCAACTTCATCCCTGGGATGCAAGGCTGGTTCAACATACACAAATCAATAAACCTAATCCATCACATAAACAGAACCAACAACAAAAACCACCTGATTATCTCAATAGATGCAGAAAAGGCCCTTGACAAAATTCAACAACACTTCATGCTAAAAACTCTCAATAAACTAGGTATTGATGGAACTTATCTCAAAATAATAAGAGCTATTTATGACAAACCCACAGCCAATATCATACTGAATGGGCAAAAACTGGAAGCATTCCCTTTTAAAACTTGCACAAGAGAGGGATGTCCTCTCTCACCACTCCTGTTCAACATAGTGTTGGAAGTTCTGGCCGGGGCAATCAGGCAAGGGAAAGAAATAAAGGGTATTCAATTAGGGAAAGAGGAAGTCAAATTGTCCCTGTTTGTAGATGACATGATTGTATATTTAGAAAACCCCATCGTCTCAGTCCAAAATCTCCTTAAGCTGATAAGCAAATTCAGCAAAGTCTCAGGATACAAAATCAATGTGCAAAAGTCACAAGCATTCCTATACACCAATAACAGACAAACAGAGAGCCAAATCACGAGTGAACTCCCATTCACAATTGCTTCAAAGGAATAAAATACCTAGGAATCCAACCTACAAGGGATATGAAGGACCTCTTCAAGGAGAACTACAAACCACTGTTCAACGAAATAAAAGAGGACACAAACAAATGGAAGAACATTCTATGCTCATGGATAGGAAGAATGAATAGTGTGAAAATTGCCATACTGCCCAAGGTAATTTATAGATTCAGTGTCATCCCCATCAAGCTACCAATGACTTTCTTCACAGAATTGGAAAAAACTACTTTAAAGTTCATATGGAACCAAAAAAGAGCATGCATTGCCAAGACAATCCTAAGCCAAAAGAACAAAGCTGGAGGCATCACACTACCTGACTTCAAACATACTACAAGGCTACAGTAACCAAAACAGCATGGTACTGGTACCTGTTGCAGGAAGTCAGGGACCCCGAATGGAGGGACCTGCTGAAGCCATGGCAGAAGAACTTAAACTGTGAAGATTTCATGGACATTTATTACTTCCCCAAATTAATATTTTTATAATTTCTTATGCCTATCTTTACTGCAGTCTCTGAACATAAATTGTGAAGATTTCATGGACATTTATCACTTCCCCAGTCAATACTCTTGTGATTTCCTATGCCTGCCTTTACTTTAATCTCTTAATCCCATCATCTTCATAAGCTGAGGATGTATGTCGCCTCAGGATCCTGTGATGATTGCGTTAACTGCACAAATTGTTCGTAAAGCATGGGTGTTCAAACAATATGAAATCCAGGCACCTTGAGAAAAGAACAGGATAACAGTGATGTTTAGAGAACAAGGGAGATAACCATCAGGTCTGACTGCCTGAGAGCCAGGTGGAACAGAGCCATATTTCTCTTCTTACAAAAGTGAATAGGAGAAATATCACTGAATTATTTTTCTCAGCAAGGAACAGCCCTGAGAGAGAGAATGTTCTCCTAGGGGAAGGTCTCTAAAATGGCCACTCTGGGAATGTCTGTCTTATATGGTTGCAGATAAGGGATGAAATAAGCCCCGGTCTCCTGTAGCACTCCCAGGCCTATTAGGACGAGGAAATTCCCATCTAGTAAATTTTAGTCAAACTGGTTGTCTGCTCTCAAACCCTGTCTCCTGATAAGATGTTATCAATAACAATGTATGACCGAAACTTCATTAGCAATTTTAATTTCACCCCAGTCCTATGATCTCACTCTGCCCCAATTTGCCTTGTGATATTTTATTGCCTTGTGAAGCATGTGATCTCTGTGACCCACACCCTATTCGTACACTCCCTCCCCTTTGAAAAATCACTAATAAAAACTTGCTGTTTTTGCAGCTTGAGGAGCATCATGGAACCTGCCGACATGTGACATCTATGCCGGACACCCAGCTTTAAAATTTCTCTCTTTTGTACTCTTTCCCTTTATTTCTCAGACCAGCCAACACTTAGGGAAAATAGAAAAGAAACTACATTGAAATATTGGGTGTGGTTCCCCTGATAGGTACCAAAACAGAGATATAGACCAATGGAACAGAATAGAGCCCTCGGAAATAATACCACACATCTACAACCATCTGATATTTGACAAACCTGACAAAAACATGAAATGGGGAAAGGATTCCCTATTTAATAAATGGTGCTGGGAAAACTGGCTAGCCGTATGTAGAAAGCTGAAACAGGACCCCTTCTTTACACCTTATACAAAAATTAATTCAAGATGGATTAAAAACTTAAATGTTAGACCTAAAACCATAAAAACCCTAGAAGAAAACCTAGGCAATACCATTCAGGACATAGGCATGGGCAAGGACTTCATGACTAAAACACCAAAAGCAAGGGCAACAAAAGCCAAAATTGACAAATGGGATCTAATTAAGCTAAAGAGCTTCTGCACAGCAAAAGAAACTGCCATCAGAGCAGGCAACCTACAGAATGGGAGAAAATTTTTACAATCTATCCGTCTAACAAAGGGCTAATATCCAGAATCTTCAAAGAACTTAAACAAATTTACAAGAAAAAAAACAACCCCATCAAAAAGTGGGCAAAGGATATGAACAGACACTTCTCAAAAGAAGACATTTATGCAGCCAACAGACACATGAAAAAATGCTCATCATCACTGATGATCATCATCACTGAAAAAATGCCATCAGAGAAATGCAAATCAAAACCACAGTGAGATACCATCTCACATCAGTTAGAATGGTGATCATTAAAAAGCCAGGAAACAACAGGTGCTGGAAAGGATGTGGAGAAATAGGAATGCTTTTACACTGCTGGTGGGACTGTAAACTAGTTCAATCATTGTGGAAGACAGTGTGGCGATTCCTCAGGGATCTAGAACTAGAAATAACATTTGATCCAGTCATCCCATTCCTGGGTATATACCCAAAGGATTATAAATCATGCTGCTAGAAAGACACATGCACACATATGTTTATTGCGGTACTATTCACAAGAGCAAAGACTTGGAACCAACCCAAATGTCCATCAATGATAGACTGGATTAAGAAAATGTGGCACATATACACCATGGAATGCTATGCAGCCATAAAAAAGGATGAGTTCATGTTCTTTGTAGGGACATAGGTGAAGCTGGAAACTATCATTCTCAGCAAACTATTGCAAGGACAGAAAACCAAACACCACATGTTCTCATTCATAGGTGGGAATTGAACAATGAGAACACCTGGACACAGGGTGGGGAACATCACACACCAGGGCCTGTCATGGGGTTGGGAGAGTGGGGAGGGGTAGCATTAGGAAATATACCTAATGTAAATGACGAGTTAACAGGTGCAGCACACCAATATGACACATGTATACATATGTAACAAATCTGCATGTTGTGCACATGTACAATAGAACTTAAAGTATAATAATAAGAAAACTAATCATTATTTTTACTTGTGAAATTTTCCATATGCATATCCTTAATTCTTTCCCCATACTCATCTCCGACCTCCTTCATGCTCCAGTGGTGGCCTCTGACCTGTCAGCCTGAGCCTTCTCTTCAGCTCTCTCCTGAGTTAAATCCATCTATTCCTGGATCCCATGACTTCTCCTTTTTTAGATTACTCAGGATTTACTGGAACGTTTTCTCAAAGCTTCTTATGAAAGAGTGCCAAATTGTCTACGAATGAATGAAGATGTCGTAACTTTTACCTCACAACTTGACTATTAGCCTGGCAGGTTGTAAAATTCCCAGCTGAAAATTATATTCTGTAAGATTTTTGATCCTATTTTTCAATTGCTTTCTGGTATCCAATGTTGCTACTGAGAAGTCTGGTGTCTTTCTAATTATATGCTTTTATATGTGACATATTTTGCATTGTTTTGCTCTTTGGGAGCTTTTAGGGAACCTAATTCTTGGCTTTAAATCCTCTCTATGATATACCTCAATGTGGCGTTTTTTTATTCTCATTGGGATGTGTCCACTGTGGGCCTTTCAATACGTAGCCTGGTTGGTGCTCTTCATTTTGGGAAGAAAAAAAATTCTTGGATTATTTCCTCTGTTTCTTTCCCTATGTTTCCAGTCTTCTTTCTTTTTTTTTTTTCTTCTTTCTTTATTATCTTCTCTCTGGAATCTTATTATCCAGATGTGGAATTTCTAGGCTTTATTCTCTATGCCTCTCCTCAGCATTCTTATATTTTTCAACTCTTTATCTTTTTTTTCTGCTTTATATCATATTTCCTTGACTTTGTCTTCCATCCATTTTTAAAATTTAGCTATTATTTTTATTTCCACAAGCTCATTGTGGTATCTTGCTCTTGTTTTATAGATGCAATATTTTCTTATAGTCCTCTGAGAATATTTATTAGAGTTGAGGTGGTAGTTATTTTGGAAGTTTTTTCTTTTCCCTATATTATCTCTGTGGGTTTTTTATTTTTTTTTTTCATTTTCTTTTATCAAAGACTTTTATCAATTGTCTTGTGACCTTTGACCATCTGTCTGCATTTAATAAATAACTGAAAACTCAGAGGCCTGGGCAAGGTTTATGTTAGGTGGACTTATGTTAGGGTGGTAAAGAATGATGACAGCCATCTCATTGGTGGGTGCACAAAATATCAGTGAGTGACTACAGGATTTCAAAATATATTACAAAGCTATGGTAATCAAACAGCATGGTGCTGGCATAAAAACAGACACATCAATCAATGGAATAGGACAGAGAGCCCAGAAATAAACCCACACTTCTACAATCAATTGATCTTTTTTCTTTAAATAGAGATGAGGTCCCACTATGTTACCCAGGCTGGTTTCAAATTCCTTAGTTCCAGTGATCCTCTTGCCTTGGCCTCCCAAAATGCTAGGATTGCAGGCATGAGTCACTGCATCTGGCCTCAATCAATTGATTTTTGACAAAGGTGTCAAGAACACACAATAGGGAAAGGACAGTGTTCAATAAATGGTGTTGGGAAAACTGAATATCTGCATGCAGAGGAATGAAAATGGACTCATATCTCATCCTTTACACAAGAATCAATTCAAAATGGATTAAAAACTTAAACATAAGACCTGATACTATAAAAGTCCTAAGAAGAAGACATAGAAGGAAAGCTTCATGACATTGGCCTGGGCAATGATTTTGTGAATGTGACCCCAAAAGCACAGGAAACAAAAGCAAAAACAGACAAATGGGATTGTATCAAACGAAGTAGCTTCTGCATAGCAAAAGAAACAATTAACATAGTGAAGAGACAACCCACAGATTGGGAGAAAATATTTACAAATCATACACTAGATAAGGGGCTCATATCCAAAATGTACAATGAATTAAAATTGCTCAATAACAACAAAAACAAATAACCCAATTTTTAAAATGGGCAAAGGACCTAAACAGACATTTCTCAAAAGAAGACATAGAAATGGCCAACAAGTAAATGAAAAAATGCCCAACATCTCTAATCCTCAGGGAAATGAAAATTAAAACCACAATGAGATAGCACCTCACACCTATTAGAATGACTATTATCATAAAGATGAATGATAACAAGTATTGGCAAGGATGTGGAGAAATGAGAACACTTGTACACTGTTACTGGTATTGTAAATTAGTACAGCTATTTTGGGGAAAAGTACGGGGGGTTCCTCAAAAAGCCAAAAACAGAATTACCATGTGATCCATGCTATAGTGTAGATACTTGACCCTCCAAACCTCATGCTAAAATTTCATCCCCAATGTTGGAGGTGAGGCCTAATGGGAGGTGTTTGAGTCTTGGCAGTGGATCCCTCATGAATGGTTTGGTGCCCTCTTACTGGTAACAAGGAAGTTCTCACTCTATTAGTTCCCACAAGAGCCCCCAAGAGCTGGTTCCTGTGGCCTTGCTTTGTCGCCCAGGTTGGAGTGCAGTGGCAACATCTGCCTCCCAGGCTCAAGTGATCCTCTTACTTCAGCCTCCTGAGTAGCTGGGACCACAGGTATGTGCCACCATGCCTACCTAATTTTTTATTTTTAGTAGAGATGAGGTCTCATTATGTTGTCCAGGATGATCTTGAAAGTTCTGGGCTTAAGTGAGCCTCCTACCTTAGCCTCCCAAAGTGCTGGGATTACAGGTGTGAGCTACCGCGCCTGGCCTTAAAGAACTGGTTCTTAAAAAGAGCCTCCCACTTTCCCTTCTCTCTTTCTCCCTCTCTCACCATGTGATCTGCACACACTGGCTCCTCTTTGCCTTCTACCATGAGTGGAGGCTTCCTGAGGTCCTGTCAGAAGCAGGTGCTGGAGCCATGCTTCGTGTACAGCCTGCAAAACTGTGAGCCAAATAAATCTCCTTTCTTTATAAATTACTCAGCCTAGGTACTCCTTTATAGCAACACAAGTGGAGTAAGAAAATCTCCCTTCTGGTTATACAGCCAAAGGGAATGAAATCAGTATGTTGAAAAGATATCTGCACTTCTGTGTTTATTACAGCAATAGGCAAGATACGGAAACAACTAAAGTGCTCATCAATGGATGAATACATTTTCAAAATATGGTATACATACACTATGAAATATTATTCAACCTTTAAAAAGCAGGAAATTCTGTCATTTGTGACAAGGATGAACCTAGAGGACATTATGCTAAATGAAATAAGCCAGCCAGGCACAGAAAGACAAATACTGCATGATCTCAGTTACATGTGGAATCTAAAGAAATTGACCTTATAGAAATAAAGAGTAGTATGGTGGTTGCCAGGGCCTAAGGGAAAGAGGTGGTGGGCAGGTAAAGAGGAGACATTGGTCAAAGGGTACAAAGTTCCAGTTTGACAGGAGGAGCAGGTTCTGATGCTCTATTGCACAGCATGGTGACTATAGTTAATAATAACGTATCACATAGTTCGTATAACTAAAATAGTGGACTTTGAATGCTTTTACCACAAAGAAATGATAACTATTTTAGGCAATGGCTGTGTTGGTTAGCTTGATATGATCATTCCACAAAGTATATATGTATTAAAACATCACATTGTACTCCATAAATATATATGTAAGTATTATTTAACTAAAAATAGAATAAAATAAATCATTGTGTAGAGGTCTTTTTCTGGGGCAATTCAGTTTCTGCAGAGGAAAACATTCTGTCTTTCTACTTTGTTAAGGGTGGGGAAAGCAGAGGGAAGGGAAGCTAACAGTACAATTCAAGCTTGTCCAACCTGCAGCCTGCAGACTGTAGACATGTAGACATGTATCCCAGGATGACTTTAAATGCACCCCAATACACATTCGTAAACTTTCTTAAAACATTATGAGATTTTTTTGCAATTGTTTCTAGCTTATCAGCTATTGTTAGTGTTAGTATATTTTATGTGTGGCCCAAGACAATTCTTTTCTTCCAATGTGGCTCAAGGAAGCCAAAAGATTGGACAACCCTGGTATAATTATTTCATCTGTAGGTTTATCGTCTCCATCTCCATGCCCCACCTCATTTCCAAACTTCTTGGGCTGAATTTGTACAGGGAATAAACTTTCAGTTTCCTTCTTGAGGTTAGAGGATCACATAAGAAGGGATGTCTGTCTTTTGGAATTGAGTACACAGAAGTGGGAAATACGGTTGGAAGAGGGGATTCAACTTTTCCACTACAGAGTCTTCCAACAAATCCCCCAGTTTGTAGCTCTACCCCTCACCCAAAGCCTGCTCAGTAACCAGTATCTCTGCCTTCTAGGTCTTTCGAAAATCATGTGGGGATGGATCAGTTCACTTTTCAACCATACCCTACTCTGCACATACTGAATACAGCCTTTTGTGTCATGATGGATCAGTTGCCCTTCTTCCATCAATTTGTGTCTTGTAAAGATTTGTTGAAATCTCTCATCCACTGATGTCCCCTCTCCCATTTTTGTTTTGTCCTTGTGAGTTTATGACTATTTTACTCATTTTTCAAATTTTATTAGTCATTTTTAAATGAGAAGAAAAAAGATAAATGTTCATGGTCAATCTATTATTTTAACTGGAGTTTTCTAAAACCTTTTCTATATGCAGACAGTGATTGAAAAAACAAGTAGTTTTGTGTTTCCCAGAGCTCAGTTGTATTAACAGTATAGTTAGAACTAGGATTAGAGCCAATGATCAGAGAATGTGCCAAGACTGCAGAAAGCACAAATGAAAGTGATATTGCTGCCCACACAGCTAGGCCAGGCCACCAGACTAAAACCAGGTAGGATGAAATTTCCACAGTGGTCACAGAAAAATGCAGACCTAGATTTTTGAAAGTAAACGTATCATCTTTTCTTTTATCTTTTGACACACAAAAAAGTTTCTTGTACAAATTATTCAAAATCCTAACAAAAATGCACTTCATTAAATATTTTATCTACAAAATGTGGAAATATGCTTATTTCAACATCTGGCCACAATGGATTCCTGGCATCTTATGGTCTGGGTTTCACTATTCTTATATCATTTCATAATGCAAACATTTTTAAATTGCATGTTCAAATGGGACCATGGATCAGTAGTTAAAATAGGAAACCTGAAGTAAAATTTGAAATTAGTAGGAAAATGCCACCCACATAATAATCAAAACTCAGAACTCTAAAGTATCAAGGGTGTTGTATCCTTATCCTAGTCACTGAAATTTCCCACAAAGATTTGAGAATGAAGATGCCACCACAATGTAGCAGCAATTGGGGGAAGGGCAGGATGGCCTAAAGTTTATTTAAAATACGAGTTTTATTGTTATGGACTACAACTGAGCCTTAACTAGTCTCCATTTCAGAAAAACCTGGAGCAATAGCTGTGTGAAACTATCATTCTTGAAGGGATATTTTAAACTTAACATACACTCTATTAGGAGAGTTAAATTACAAAATACTAACAATATGAAAAACCAATAGAGACAATGCCAAAAAAATAGCGTCAATACCAGCAACCAAATTCAGCACTGAAACTGGATTTCTCTTACATTACTGGTGGGAAGGCAAAATGGCACAGCCGCTCTGAAAAGTAGTTTGGCAACTTCTTAAAACATTAAGTATTTACTGACCATTGATAGCAGCAATCACATTCCTGGGCATTTATCTCAGATAAATGAAACTTAGGTCCACACAAAAACTTGTACCTGTTTGTTCATAGCAGGATTATTTGTAATAGCCAGAAGCTGTACACAACCAAAATGTCCTACAATCTGTGAATGGTTAAACAAGCTGTGGTGTATCATGGAATACTACTTAGCAATTAAAAAAAAAAAAAAAAACTGTCAATATACACAACAACCTGATGGTTCCCAAAGCATTATGCTGAATGAAAACAAAAATCCCCAAAGTTCACATACTGTATGATTCTATTTGTACAAAACAAAATTACATAGGTGAAGAACATATTTGTGGTTGCCAGGGGTTATGGAGGGGAAGAGGTGTAGGCAGGAAGGTAGATGTGACTTTAAAAGGGTAGCACAAGTAATCTTTGTGTTGATGGAACAGGTCTGCATCATGATTACAGTTGTGGTTATATGAACCAATACAGGTGATAAAATTGCCAAGGATTAAATACACACCTTTGGTTCTATGTAACAGATAAACTGCCTACATTAAAAAAGATAAATATCTCAAATAAACAACCTAAATTTAAACATCAGGGAACTAGAAAAACAAGAATAAATTAAGTCCAAAGTTAGCATAAGGAAGGAAATAATAAAGATTAGAGCAGAAATAAATCAAATCGAGAACGGAAAAACAATAGAAACAAATCATCAAAACTAAGAGTTGGTTTATTGAAAAGACAGACAAAATTGGCAAACCCTTAGCTAGACTGAATTAAAAAAAAAAGAAAGAAGGTTCAAATAAACTCAAACATGAAATAAGAGACATTACAATGAATGCTTCAGAAATTTTTTTAAAAAGTCATAAGGGACTATTATGAACATGTATGCACCAACAAATTGGATAACCTAGAAGTAGACAAATTCCTAGAAATATGCAATTCGCCAACACTGAATCAACAGGAAATAGAAATCCTGAAAATATTAATAACAAGGAAGGGGATTAAATAAGTAACCAAAAGCTTGGCAACAAAGAAAAGTCCAAGACCAGATGGCTTCACTGCTGAATTCTAGCAAATATTATACCAATCTTTCTTAAACTCTTCCTAAACAAATAAAAGAATACTTCCATACTCATTTTATGAAATCAACAATACCCAATACCAAACCCAGACAAAGACACCAGAAGAAAAGAAAATTACAGGCCAATATTCCTAATTGATTATTATAGATGCAAAAATCGTCAATAAAATACTAGCAAACCATATTCAATAGCACATTAAAAGGATTATAGTCTATGACCAAGTGGGATTTATCCCAAGGATGCAAGGATGGTTCAACATATGCAAATCTATAAATGTGATAACACCACATTAATGGAATAAAGGACAAAACATATGACCATCTCAATAGATGCGGAGAAACATTTGACAAAATTCAACATTCATTCCTGATTTAAAAGAAAAACTCAGACAGGTGCAGTGGCTTATGCCTGTAATCCCAGCACTTTAGGAGGAAAAGGTGGGAGGATCACTTGAAGCCAGGAGCTCAAGAGCAGCCCGGGAAATATTGCAAGATTCTGTCTCTGCAAAAAAAAAAAAAAACTTAAAAATTGGCCAGGCATGGTGGTGCATGCCTGTAGCCTTAGCTACTCAGGAGGTTGAGGCAGGAGGATCATTTGAGCCCAGGAGTTCAAGGCTGCAGTGAGCTATGACTGTGCCACTGCACTCCTGCCTTGATGGTAAGGTGAGAGATTCTGTCTCAAAACAAAAAAACCTTTCAGCAATATAATGAATATACTTCAACATAATAAAGGCCAAACATGACAAGCCCACAGCTAACATCATAGTCGATGGGAGGAAATGGAAAGATTTTCCTCTAATATCTAGTATAATGCAAGGGTGCCATCTCACCACTACTACTCAACTAGAAGTCCTAGCCAGAGCATTAGGAGGAGAAAAATAAATACAAGGCATCTAAATCAGAAAAGAAGAAGTGAAATTGTTTCTGTTCACAAATGACATGATTAGATATGTAGAAAATCATAAAGACTCAATGAAAAAAAAATGTTAGGCCTAATAAATTCAATAAAGTTGCAGGATACAAATTCAACATATGAAAATTGGTGGTGTTTCTACAAACTGACAACAAACTACCTAAAGAGGAAATGAAGAAAACAATCTTATTTACAACAGCATCAAAAAGAATAAAATACTTAGAAACAAACTTAAGCAAGAAGTCATTATTCAAAAAAGATACTTGCACACACATGTTTATAGCAGCACAATTCACAATAGCAAAATCGTGGAACCAACCCAAATGCCCAACCCAAATGCCCGTCAGTCAGAGTGGATAAAGAAACTCTGGCATAAGTATATATATATATATATCTATCTACATATCTTGAAGCCATAAAAGGGAATAAATTAACAGCATTTGCAATGACCTGGATTAGATTAGAGACTATTATTCTAAATGAAGTAACACAGGAATGGAAAAACAAACATCATATGTTCTTACTGATATGTGGGAGCTAAGCTATGAGGATGCAAAGGCATAAGAATGATACAATGGACTTTGGGGACTTGGGGGAAGAGTGGGAGGGGGCAAGGGATAAAAGACAACAAATATGGTGGAGTGTATACTGCTCAGGTGATGGGTGCACCAGGTTCTCACAAATCTCCACTAAAGAACTTACTCATGTAACCACATACCACCTGTACCCCAATAACTTATGGAAAAAACAAAATTTTAAAAAAGAGGTGAAATACTTGTACACTGAAAATCATAAAACATTAATTATGAAAAATTTTTAAGCACAGATAAATAGAAAGACAGCCCATGTTCATGGATTAGAAAGATTAATGTTGTTAAGTATCCATGCTACCCAAAGTGACCTATAGATTCAATGCAATCCTTATCAAAATTGCAATGGCATTCTTCACAGAAATGGGGAAAAATCCTAAAATTCATATGGAACCACAAAATAGTCTAAATAGTCACAGTAATCTTTAGAGCAAGAAGAACAAAGCTGGAACATCACACTCCCTAATTTCAAAATATATTACAAAGCTACAGTAATAAAAACAATATGGTAATAGAACATAAACAAACATAGACCAATATGAAATAGAATAGAAAGCCCAGAGATAAATCCATGCATTTACAGAATGCCAATGACACACAATAAAGAAGTATCTCAAATAAATGGGGTTGGGAAAATTGGATAGCCATGTGCAGAAGAATAAAATTGGACCTAATCTCATACCATATACCAAAAATAAATAAATCAACTTGAAATGGATTAAAGACTTATATGTAAGACCTGAAACTATAAAACTGCTGAAAGAAAACATAGAGAAAACACTTATTGACATTGTTCTGGGCAGTGATTTTTTTAATTTGACTCCAAAAGCACAGGCAATAAAAGCAAAACTTGACAAGTGGGATTGCATCAAACTAAATACATCCGCACAACAAAGGAAACAATAGAGAGAAGATACAACCTATGAATGGGAGACAATATTCACAAACCATATATCTGATAAAGGGTTATAAGGAACTCATACAACTCAAGAGCAAAAAAGCAAATAACCCAATTTGAAAATGGGCAAAGGACCTAAACAGATATTTCTCAAAAGAAGATATAAAAATGGTTAACAGATATATGAAAAGATGCTCAATATCATTAATCATCATGTAAATGCAAATCAAAACTACAATCAGATATCACTTCACTTGTTAGAATGGCTATTATCAAAGACAAAAGATAGGCTTTGACAAGGACGTGAAGAAGAGGTAATCCTTGCACACTCTCGGTAAGAATGTAAATTGGTACAGCCATTATGGAAAACAGTATGGAGGTTCCTTTAAAAATTAAATATGATCTAGCAATCACACTCCTGGATATATATATCCAAAGGAAATGGAGTATCTCAAAGAGGTATCTGCACTCCCATGTCCACTGCAGCATTATTCACAATAGCCAAGATATTAAATTAACCTAAATGTTCCTCAACAAATGAATGGATAAATAACACATGGTGTATAAAAATAAGGAAATCCTGCTATTTACAACATGGATAAACCCAAAGGACATTTTGCTCGGGGAAATAAGCCAGGCACAGAAAGACAAATAATGCATGATCTCTCATGTACTGAAACTAAAATAGTCAAACTCACAGAAGCAGAATGGTGGTTGCCACAGCCTGAGGGAAGAGAGAAATGGAAGAGATGTTGGTCAATGAGTACAAAGTTTCAGTTATGCAAGATAAATAAGTTCTGGAGGTCTAATGTACAACATTGTGACTAGAGTTAAAAATAGTATAAATATGCTCCTCAACTTATGATGGGGTTATGTCTCGATAAACCCATCATAAGTTTAAAATATTGTATGTCAAAAAATAAGTGTTTTGTAGACATAATTTGATACAAAACACAAAACACAATATTCAAAAAATTCTGGCAATAGTACACTGTAGCGTATTGGTTGTTTTCCCTTGTTATTGGGTGGTTGACTGGGAGGTGCAGCTTGCTGTCACTGCTCAGCATCACAAGAGAATATCATAGCACATTTTGCTAGCCCAGGAAAAGATCAAAATTTGAAATCCAAAGCATGATTTATATTGGAATGCCTATTGCTTCTGCACCATCATAAACTTGAAAAATTATAAGTTAAACAGTCATAAGTCAGGGACTGTCTATATTATATATTTAAAATTTGCTAAAATGGTAGATCTTAAGTGTTTTCACAAAAAAGAAGAAAACAGAGAGAAAGAAAGGGAAAATAGAAAATAGAAAGAAAATAGGAAAGAAGGAAGGAAGGAAAAGAAAGAAAAATAGAAATGAAAGAGAGAGAAAGAAAAAAAAGAAAATGGTAAGCAGGTGAGGTGATGCATGTTAATTAACTTGATTGTGGTGGTCATTTCACAATGTATCCATATACTAAAACATCAAGTTGTACACTTCAAATATATAAAATTTTTATTTGTAAATTATACCTAAATAAATCCGTCAAGAAGTATCTAAAGTCTCCTTCAATGTTGTCTTAAAATCACCTTGGGTGCTTGCGTCGGCAGCACATATACTAAAACTGAAAAACTAA
Organism: Piliocolobus tephrosceles; assembly: GCF_002776525.5. Lineage (NCBI taxonomy): Eukaryota > Metazoa > Chordata > Mammalia > Primates > Cercopithecidae > Piliocolobus > Piliocolobus tephrosceles. The sequence continues at coordinate 185,237,617 of NC_045434.1, read as the reverse complement.
AGAGAAGATAAGCATGACCCCTGCCCAAGGATAACCCAAAAATTCATGAAGTGTTTCATATTTCTTGTATATCTGCTATGGAAAACAGTATGGCAGTTTCTAAAATATATATATATATATATATATTTATCATGTGATCTAGCAATTCTACTTCTGGGAATATACACACAAGGGTTGAAAGCAGGGTCTCCAAGAGATATTTGTACACCCAGGAGACTCAGTAGATACATAGTAGAACAAATCCAAAGAGATCAACCCCAAGACGTATTAAAATCGAACTGTCAAAAGTTAAAAACAAAGAGAAAATATTGAAAGCTGCCATGGATAAGCAACTTGTTAAATACAAGAAAACCTTTCATACCATTGCAGGCAACAAGGAAATGAAATTATGTATTTTTAAGCTGGAAAAAAATTAAAATCTGCCAGCCAAAAATACTATAATAGCAATTCTGTTTTTCCAAATGAAGGGACAATAAAAACTTTCCAAGACAAACAAAACCTGAGGAAATTTATCACCACTACACCTGCCTTATAAGAAATGCTAAAAGGAGTCCTTCAAACTTCAGGGAAAGATTGTTAAGTGGCAACATGAAAATATAAAACTCACTGGTAAATGTAAGCATACGGTCAAATTCAGAACATTCTTATATTTTGGCGGTGGTGTGAAAATCAATTATATCCTTAGTATGAAGGTTAAAGGCAAAAATGTTAAAACAACTGTAGCTACAATATGTTGTTAAGGAACACAAATTACAAAAGATAAAAGACATGTCAACAAAAACAAATTGGATGGGAGAGTAGAAGTGCAGAATTTGTACAAGTGACCAAAATTAAGTTGTTGTCAGTTTAAATAGCCTGTTATCAGCATAAGATATTTTATGTAAGCCTCATGGTAAGTACAAAACAAAAAATCCTTAGTAGGTATACAAAAAAATAAAAAGAAAGAATTCAAAGCATACCACTACAGAAAATCATCAAACCATAGAGGAAGACAGAAATAGAGGAAGATAAAAACAACCAATCCACAGAGTAACCAGAAAACAATTAACAAACTGTCAAAGTAAGTCCTTGCCTATTTATAGCTAATTTAAATGTAAGTGGGTAAAATTCTTTAATCAAAAGATAACAAATGGATTTTAAAAAAGAGAAAAAAGATCCAACTATGTGCTGCCTACAAGAGATTGATTTCACCACTAAGAACACATGTCAACTGAAAGTTAAGGGATGCAAAAAGATGTTCCATGCAAACAGAAACCAAAAGAGAGTGGGAGTAGCTACATTTATACCAGAAAAAAAAAAAAAAAGACTTGATGTCAAAAATGCTAAAAGAGACAGAGACGGTCATTCTATCATTAAGAAGGGGTCAATGTATTAAGAAGACATAACAATTGTAAATATATGTGCAACCAACATTGGGTCACCTAAATATGTAAAGCAAATAATAAATCTGAAAGGAGAGAGAGACTGCAATACAATAATAGTAAGAGACTTCAATACTTCACGTCAACATTGGATAGATCATCTAGACAGAAAATCAACATGGGAACATTGGACTTGAACTATACTTTAGAACAAATGGACCTAATAGATATTTATAGAACAAGCTATCTAATAACAACAGAATTCACATTCTTTTCAAGTTCACACAGAACCTTCTCCAGGATAGATCATATGTTAGGCTACATAACAAGTCTTAGAAATTTTAAAAGATTGAAATCATACTACGTATCCTTTTGGACAACAACGTTATGAAATTAGATATCAGTAACAGGAGAAATCTTGGGAAAATCTCAAATATGTGAAAATTAAACAACATTCTCCTGAGCAACCAATGAGTCAAAGAAGAAATTAAAAGGAAAATTTAAAATATTTCGAGACAAACAAAAATTAAAAGATAACTTATTAAAAATTATGGGAGGCAGCAAAAGCCATCTTTAGAGGAAAGTTTATAACAAAAAAATGCCTGTATCAAAAAAGAATAAAGATCTCAAATAAACAGCATAATATTACACCTTGAGGTGTAATATATGAGGAAGAACAACAAGGAAAAGGTAAGCCCAAACATAGCAGAAGGAAGAAAATAACAAAGATCAAACTAGAAATGACAAAGTAGAGACTAGAAAAGCAGTATTTTAAAAATCAATAAAACAGACAAACATTTAGCTAGACTAAATAAAAAGAAAAGATATATAAATAAAATCAGATATGAAAGAGAGAAAATTATAACAGATACCACAGAAGTACAAAAGATCATAAGAAACTACCATGAACAACTAAACGTAACAAATTGTATAACTTAGAGGAAATGGAGTAATTCCTAGAAGCATGCAACCTGCCAAGACTAAACCAAGAAGAAATAGGAAATCTGAACAGACCAATCATGAGAAAGATTGACTAGTAAAAAGTCTCTTATCAAAGCAAAGCCCAGAACCTGATGGCTTCATTGACAAATTCTGCCAAGTATTTAAATGAAAACTAATATCAATTATTCTCAAACTCTTCCAAAAAATTAGAGGAGGGAATACTTCCAAGCTCATTTTTATAGGGTCAGTATTGCCCTGATATCAAAGCCAGTCAAGGACACTATAAGAAAAGAAAAGTACAGGCCAATATCCCTGATGAATACAGATGCAAAAATCCTCAACAAAATGCTAGCAAACCAAATTCAATAATATATCTAAAAAAATTATTCACCATGATCAAGTGATTTATCTCAGGAATGCAAGGATGGTTCTATATATGTAAATCAATAAATATAATACACCATATTAACAAATGAAGGACAAAAACTCCATGATTATCTCAAGAGATGCAAGAAAGAATTTGACAAAATTCAACATCTGTTCATGTTAAGAATCTAAAAAAGAAAAAAAAAAAGATATACAAAGAATGTACCTCAACACAATAAAGGTCACATATGACAAGCCCACAGCTAACATCATACTCAACTGTGAAAAGTTGAAAGCTGTTCCTCTAAGATAAGGAAGAAGACAAGAATGCTCACTCTCATTTCTTCTATTTAACATAGTGCTGGAAGTCTTAGCCAGAACAATAAGGCAAGAAAAATAAACAAAATGCATCTATATAGGAAACGAGAAAATGAAATTATCTTTGTTTGATGATAACATGATCTTATATACAGAAAGTCCTAAAGACTTCACCAAAATCTGTTAGAACTGATAAATAAATTCAATCAAGTTCCAGGTTACAAAATCGGTACACAAAAATTCATGTAATTTCTATATACTGTTAAAGAACTATTCAAAAAAATTAAGAAAGCAATCTCACACATAATAGCATCAAAAAAATAAAATACTTAGGAGTAAATTTAACCAAGGAATTAAAAGACCTGCATACTGAAAACTATTAAAAAAAAAAAAAAAAAAAAACTAAAACACCCAGGTGTGATGGCTCATGCCTGTAATCCCAGCACTTTAGGAGGCCAAGATGGAAGGATCTCTTGAGGCCAGGAGTTTGAGACCAGCCTGGGCAACAAAGTGAGACCTCATCTTTACATTTTTAAAATTAGCTGGATGTGGCAGTGCATGCCTGTAGTCCTAGCTACTTGGGAGGCTGAGGTGGGAGGATCACTTGAGCCCAGGAGGTCAAGGCTGCAGTGAGCTATGATCTTACCACTGCACTCCAGCCAGGGGTACAGAGTAAGACTCTGCCTCTAAAAAAAAAAGTTTAAATAATAATAATAATTGAAAGAAATTAAAGAAGACACACATAAATGGAAAGATACCTATGTCCCTGGATTGGAACAATTAATGTTGTTAAAATGTCCATACTGCCTCAAATGATCTACAGTTTCAATGCAATTTATATCAAAATTCCAATGTCATTTTTTACAGAAATAGAAAAAATAATTTTAAATTTGTATGGAACCAGAAAATACCATGAATAACCAAAGCAATACTGAGCATAAAGAACAAAGCTGGAGGCATCACATGCCCTAATTTCAAAATATATTTAAAAACTATTGTAATCAAAACAGAATAATTTTAAAATAATAAAAACAGACACATTCACCAATTAAACAGGATAGAAAGCACAGAAGTAGTCCCAAGTATTTTCAGTCAATTGGCTTTTGACAAAGGTGCCAAGAACACAGTGGCAGAAAGGACAGTATCCTCAGTAAACGGTGCTGGAAAAACTGAATATACACATGCAGAAGAATGAAAATGAACTCATACCTCACCCTTTATACAAGAAGCAATTCAAAATGAATTATAAAAGAATTAGCTGGGTATGGTGGCAGTTGCCTATAATCCCAGCTACTGGAGAGGTTGAGGCAGGAGAATCGTTTAAACCCTGGAGGCAGAGGTTGCAGTGAGCTGAGATCGTGCCACTGCACTACAGGCTGGGTGACAGAGCAAGACTCCATCTCAAAAAAAAAAAAAAAAAAAAATGAATTAAAGACTTAAAAGTAAGACCTGAAACTATAAGACTACTAAAAGAAAACATAGCGGAAAAACTTCATGACATTTGTCTGGGCAATGATGTCTTGGACAGGACTCCAAAAGCACAGGCAACAAAAGCAAAAATAGATAAATGGGATTGCATCAAACTAAAAAGCTTCTGCACAGCAAAGGAAACAATTTACAGAGTGAAGAGACAACCCACAGATTGGGAGAAAATATTTGCAAACCATATATCTGATAAGCAGCTAATATCCAAAATATATAACAAATTCAAACAACTCCATAGTAAGAAAACAAATTTTAGTAATCTATTGTACTGTATGGTCATCACAGTTAATAAATGGATTATATATTTCAAAATTGCAAAAATAATAGGTTTCTAATGTCCTCAGCACACAAAGAAATAAATTGATAAGGCGATGGATACATTAATTAGCTTGATCGAATCTCTCTATAATGTATGCATAGATCAAAACATCACATTGTAGCCAGGCATGGTGGTGCCCACTTTAATCCCAGTTACTCAGGAGGCTAAGATGAGAGGATCGCTTGAGCCCAGGAGTTCATTATCAGCCTGGGCAACATAGCAAAATGTTGATACTCAGTCTCCAAAAAAATAAAAATCACATTGTAACCCAATAAATACACAAAATTATTTTTAATTAAAAATAATTTTAAATGTTTTAAAATTTTAATAAGGAAATTCTATTTAAAAATAAGGAAATTTTGACACATGCTATAACATCAATAAACTTTGAGGGCATTATGCTAAGTTATGTAAGCCAGTCACAAAAGTACAAGTACGGTATAATTCCACTCATAGGCAGTTCCCACGGCAGTCCAATTTAGAGAAACAGAAAGTAGAGTGGTGGTTGCCAGTGGCTGGAGGGGAGGGAGAAATGGAGAATTATTGTTTAATGAGCATAGAGTTTCAGTTAGCAAAGGTGAAAAAGTTTTAGAGAGAGATGGTGGTGATAGTTCCATAACAATGTGAACGTACTTAATGCCACTTAACTGTACACTTAGAAATGGTCAAAATGATAAATTTTATGTTATGTATGTTTTATCACAATTTTTCAAAAAATCACCTTGGAAAGAAAAGTCCTTTCAAGCTGGGGGAGAGAAAATGAGGAACTGGGGTGTAGATATGGCAGAATGTTTTGGAGCAAAAAGAAGCAGCCAAGCTAGAAAAGTTGCTCTTCCAGACTGAACCATGAAATAATGCATTTTAATGTGTTTTAAAGGCATATTTGAGCAACCAGTTGGAAGACCTAGGTTAAGTGAGTTCTTTACCTTACAGTCATATGACTGAACAGATGTTGACGTGGAGGGCATTTTATGGGTCTATGTTTACTATGTTTATAATGATGATGCCTATAAGACATTAAATGCAAATTTCTTGAAAGTAAAATAACTGGTTAAGGAAATTTCAACAAGATAATATGAGTTCCAGGGAAAACCATGGTATCAATTGGAGAAAGTGAGCAGATGGAGCTAGAATTCTGACAGGCACGACTGCAGGAGTGGCAGTAGCTGGCCTCAGGCACACACTGGATACAGCTGGAATCATTGCCTCACTTACCCTAGAATGCTTCACCTGAAAGGCCTGCCTCCTGATTTTGTTAGTGTTTTCAGTAGGGAACTAAAGTATGTAAATTTTATAATAAAATGTGTTTTGAATTGTTATCCTGTGGAAAGTTCCTTGAAAAGCTGGTTCTATCTCACTAATATACAGTGGTTTTGCAAGAAGAGATGTTAGCCAGTGGTTCTGAGACATAAAAACTAAGTGTAAAAACATCAATGAGCTGAATAAATTTGTTGTTCACCTTAATGATGAAGTGACTCACAAAACCAGCTTATTTAGCAAGTTTCTTCTTTCAAGGTTGAATACACTCAATCAAAATCTGTAAAATCAAACAGTTGAGGGACATTATTAATAACCACACCAAGGCCTGGTATTAATTATGGTGATGCCCAAGAGTTCAGGCAAACTGACTCTTCAATTTGTTGACATTGCCTTCAGACAAAATAATCAAAGTGCCCCAACATCTACAAAAAGCTTGATTTTGTTGTTCTTTCTTCCATTGTCTTAGTACATGAGACTGGACTTCCAGAAAGATAGAGTAGGTGTGCTTTACACTAGTCTTCCTGCTAAGTATAGCTAAAAACCCTGATGATTATTTATAAAACAAACATAAGACTCTGAAAGGTGGTGAAAAGAAGACAAACTGGCTGGGGACTTCAGGACCCAAGGAATGACTCAGCAGGAATGTCTTTGAATTTTCTCTTTGCCTCATGTGTCCCACTGGGTGCTGGAGAAGCCAACAACCTGGAAATGTCAATGAACATAGACAGAAAAAAAAAATCTCTAAGTCAAAGCCCGCTCCCTCTAGACAAAGGAAAAGCTTAGCAAAATGGAAAACTCTAGAAAATAATTTCTCTCTATTCCAGTGACATATCACAGAAAAACTGTGGTCCCACTCCCACCCCTACCAGCAAAGACTGAGTGGGGAGCCTAGACTTTCATTTTCACCAGACTGTAATGAGGCGTCCTATCCCCCACTAGTGTGGTGTCAGAAAAGGCCAAGTAGAGATATGGGACTTTTATCTCTGCCAATTGATAATGAGACTTCTCTGTGTGGAGTCAGTAGAGATAACATGGGGAGCCTGGACGTCCACACCTGCCCAGTGGTATCAAGGTGCTCTTCCCCCTTCAGACTTAAGTGGTGTCAGAGGAGGCCTAGCACAGGGTCAGGATTTTCACCACCACCTGGTTAATGAGTCCACTCCACTATCATTACCCTTGTTATGTTAGTGGAGGCCAGCTGGAAAGCAGAAACAAAGTATTTCTCCCTCTTCCTGCCCAGATGGTCTCAGTAGAGGCCTAGTATAGAACCTGAACTCCTACTCCAACACAGCAGTAACAAGTGTTCTTGTCCCACTACAATGTCAATTACAGCTGAATAAGGAAACTGGACTTTCATTCCCACCTTGCAGGAATGATACAGCACTCTCTTTTCTCCACCAGAACAATACCAGAAGAAGCTTATTGAAACAGTTGACTGAAACAAGATACAGGCTGGGTGTGGTGGCTCACGCCTGTAATCCCAGCATTTGGGAGGCCAAGGTGGATGGATCACTTGAGGTCAAGAGTTTGAGACCAGCCTAGCCAACATGGTGAAACCCCATCTCTACTAAAAATACCAAAATTAGCCAGGCATGGTGGCAGGCACCTGTACTCCCAGGTACTCGGGAGGTTGAGGCAGGAGAATCACTTAAACCCAGAAGGCAGAAGTTGCAGTGAGCCAAGACTGTGCCACTGCACTCCAGCCTGGGTGACAGAGTGAGACTCTGCCTCAGAAAAAAGAAAGGAAAAGGGAAGGGAAGGGGAGGGCAGGGGAGGGAAGGGGAGGGCAGGGGAGGGGAGGGGAGGGGAAGGGAAGGGAAGGGAAGGAAAATACAGAGTCTTATAACAGTATACCTAAAATGTCCAAGTTTCAGTCTAAAATCACTCACCATACCAAGAATCAGGGAAATTTCAACCTGAATAAGTAAAAAACATCAACAGATGCCAGCACTGAGATGACATTAGATGTTAGAAGTTATCTGACAAGGATTTTAAAGCAACCATCATAAAAATGCTTCGTCAAACTATTATGAACACATTTGAAACAAATTCTGCCAAAAAAATTGACAAAATAGAAGATGTGAAGAAGAACTAAATGGAAATTTTAAAACTAAAAAATATGGGCCGGGCGCGGTGGCTCAAGCCTGTAATCCCAGCACTTTGGGAGGCCGAGACAGGCAGATCACAAGGTCAGGAGATCGAGACCATCCTGGCTAACATGGTGAAACCCCATCTCTACTAAAAACTACAAAAACTAGCTGGGCGAGGTGGCGGCGCCTGTAGTCCCAGCTACCCAGGAGGCTGAGGCAGGAGAATGGCGTGAACCCGGGAGGCGGAGCTTGCAGTGAGCTGAGATCTGGCCACAGCACTCCAGCCTGGGTGACAGAGCGAGACTCTGTCTCAAAAAAAAAAAAAAAAAACTAAAAAATATGATAACCAAAAATTTAAAACTCAAAGGACTGTATCAATAGAACAAAGGAGAGCACAGATAAAAGAGCCAGTGAACTTGCTGGACAATAGAAAATACTAGATCTAAACACCAGAGAGAAAATTGACCAGAAAAAAAATGAACAGGATCTCAGGAGACTGTGGAATTTTAATAAAAGATCTAACATTCATGCCATCAGAGTCATAGAAGGAGAGGGAAAAGAGAATGGACTGAAAAAGTATTCAAATAAGTAATGGCTGAAAGTATCTCGAATTTTGCAAAAGACACAAAATTATGAATTTAAGAAGCCCAGTGAATCCCAAATGGTATAAACTCAAAGAAACCCACATCAAAACAAATTATGGTCAAAATTCCATAAAGACAAAGAAAATACTTTAAGCAGAGAGATACCTTACCTGCAGGAGTTAAAACAATTCAAATGACAGTGATTTCTCATCAGAAACCATGAATGCCAGAAGAAAGTGGCAGAATATTTTTCAAGTGCTGAAAGAAAATAGCTGTCAAACAAAAAATCTATATCCATCAAAAATATTCATCAGGAATAAAGAGGAGGCCAGGCATGGTGGCTCACGCCTGTAATCCCAACACTTTGGTAGGCCGAGGTGGGCAGATCACTTGAGCTCAGGAGTTTGAGACCAGCCTGGGCAACATGGCCAAACCTTGTCTCTACAAAAACTACAAAAATTAGACAGGTATAGTGGCATATGCCTATAGTCCAGCTACTCAGGAGGCTGAGGTGGGAGGATCGCTTAAACCCAGGAGGCAGAGGTTGCAGTAAACCGAGATCACACCACTGCACACCAGCCTGAGCAGCAGAGCCAGACCCTGTCAAAAAAAAAAAACAAAGAAAAAAGAAAGATGAAAGAAGAAAGGAAGGAAGGAAGGAAGGAAGGAAGGAAGGAAGGAAGGAAGGAAGGAA
>NC_045434.1:185130189-185228188 GCF_002776525.5 Piliocolobus tephrosceles | reverse complement strand
GAAGGAAGGAAGGAAGGAAGGAAGGAAGGAAGGAAGGAAGGAAGGAAAAATCAAGATATTCTCAGATTTTAAAAACTAATACAAATTGTAGCCAATCAACAGCCAATTGGCCTACCCCAAAATAATTGTTAAATGAACTTGAACTTGAAGATAGAATAATAAGGAAATGTGGAAAGGAAATTGTGCAATAAGGAATCTTGGGATATCAGGAAAACAGAAAAAACAATGAAAAGAGTAAAAATATGGGCAAACCAAATAGACTTTCTTTCTCCTCTTCAGTTTTCTAAATTATGTTTGGTGGTTGAAGGAAGAATTGTAACACTCTCTGATGTGGATCTCACTGTATGTAGAGGAAATATTTAAGACAATTATATTACAAATTATAAACTGTGGAGGATAAAGGAATACGAAGGGAGATAAGGTTTCTTACCTCTCAAATTGACAAATGTTGGTACCAATAGATTGTGATGTTATGTATATATAATGTGAATCCTAGAACAACCACTTTTAAAAAAATCTACACAAGGAGATATACTCAAAATACTACAATAATTCAAAATGAATTATTGACCAGGCACGGTGGCTCACACCTATAATCCTGACACTTTGGGAGGCTGAAGTGGGTGGATCAAAAGGTCAGGAGATCAAGACCATGACCTTTCTAATAAAAATACAAAAATTAGCTGGGCATGGCGGCACACACCTGTAGTCCCACCTATTCGGGAGGCTGAGGCAGGAGAATCACTCGAACCCAGGAGATGGAGGTTGCGGTGAGCCAAGATTGTGCCCCTGCACTCCAGCCTGGCAACAGAGTGAGACTCCATCTAAAAAAAAAGAATTATTAAAAATGTTCAAGGAAACTACAGAAAGGTAAGAAAAAGAAAACAAAACAAAAAGAACACAAAAATAAAATGGCAGACTTAAGCCCTAACATATTAATAATTACATTAAATGTAAGTGATCCAAATACACCCAGTAAGAGATGGTGATTGGTAAAATGGATGGAGATTGGCAAAATGGATTTTCTTTAGTGACCCAACTATGTAATGTCTACGAGGAACTCAATTCAACAATAACAATATGGGCAAGTTGAAAGCGAAAAGACGGAAAAAGAGTTATCATGCAAACATTAATCAAAGGAAAGGAATGGCTATACAAATATCAGATAAAACACAATCAGAACCAAAAAAATTACCAAAAATAGGAATAGACATTATTTGATGATAAAAGGATCAATCCACCAAGAAGACATAGCAATTCTAAATGTATATGCACCAAACAAAAAAACTGCAAAATATGTGATGCAATATATAAAAGGAATCATATACCACAACCAAATGGAATTTGTTTCAGGATGTAGGACTGATTCAGTATTTGCAAATCAATCAGTGTAATTCACCATATTAACAGGCTAAATAAATAAATACAACATTATTCTCAACAAATGATGTTGGAGTAATAGGATAATCATAGGCTTAAAAAAGGAAACTTGACCTAAACCTAACATATAAAAATTGACTCAAATATATCCTAGACTTAAACGTAAAACATAAAACTGTAAATGCTTTTAGAAGAAAACAAGAGAAAATCTTCTGGACCTAGGGCTTGATGAAGAACTCATCAAATTTAATATGACACCAAAAGCACAATCTATACAAGAAAAAAGTAATAAATTGGACTTTATCAAAATTTTCTCTGAAAATGACCATATTTACAGGGTAAAAAGACAAGCTATAGACTGAGAGAAAATATTTTCAAGCTATCTGATAAAGGACTAGTATCCAGGATATATTTTAAAACTCTCGAAACTCAACAGTGTATCACCTCTTACTCATTAGGATAGCTACTATTTAAACAAACCAACCACCCAACAAAGAACAGAAAGTAAGTGTTGTCAAGGATGTAGAGAAATTGGAGCCCTTATATATTATTAGTGGTGCTGTAAGGTAGTGCAACCTCTATGGAAAACAGTATGGAGCTAACATACATTGCATCAAAAAAATAAAAGTAGGATTACCAGAGGATGCAGAAATTCTACTTCTGGGTATATATCCCAAAAAACTGAAAGCAGAATCTTGAACAAATATTTGTAAACCCATGAATGCTATGGCAGCATAATTCAAAATAGCCAAGAGGTGGAAGGAACCCAAGTGTTCATCAATGAATGAGTGGATAAACAAAACGTATTATACACACTCAGTGGAATATTCTTCAGCCTTAAAAAAGAAGGAAATTCTGACACATACCACATACCACAACATGGGTGAACCTTACAGACATTATGCTAAGTGAAACAACCCAGTCACAAAAAGAAAAATACTGTATGATTCCACTTATGTGAAGCATCTAGAGTAGTTTAATTCATAGAAACAAACAGTACGTGGTGGTTATCAGGGACAAGAGTAGGGAAAAATGGGTAATGGTTGTTTAATGCAGTAGTCCCCAACATTCTTGGCACCAGAGACCAGTTCCATGGCGGACAATTTTTCCAAGGACCTGGGCAGGGGCATGGTTTTGCCATGAAACTGTTGTACCTCAGATCATCAGGCATTAGATTCTCATGATTTAATGGCACATAACCTGGATCCCTCACATGCACAGTTCGCAATAGGGTTCACACTCCTATGAGAATCTAATGCTGCCACTGATCTGATAGGAGGCAGAACTCTGGCGGTAATCCTTGCTCACCCACCCGCTGCTCACCTCCTGCTGTGCAGCCCCAGTTCTTAATAGGCCACATACTGGTACTGGTCCATGGCCTGGGGTTGGGAACCCCTAGCTTAATGGGTATAGAGTTTATGTTTTGCAAGATGAAAAAATTAAGGAGATTGGTTGCACAACATTGTGAACATACTTACCGCTAATGAATTACACACATAAAACTGATTAAGATGGTAAATTTTATGTTATGTGTCATTTACCATAATGTTTAAAAAACTTAACAGTATAATAAACAAACAAGCCAAGCAGAAAATAGATTTTAAAAAAAATGAGGAGACATTTCACCCAAGAGACCATAAGGTAACAAATAAGCACATGAAACTTCAACATCATAAGCCATTGGGGAATGCAAATTAAACCACAAGGAAATATACTACACATCTATTAGGACAGTTAAAATTTAAAAGAGTGACAATGCCAAATGCTGAAGATGCAGAGAAATCTGACTTGTACATTGCTGATGGGAATGTAAGATGGTATAGTACTCTGCAAAATGATTTGGAAGATTCTTTAAAAACTAAACGTACATTTAAACCACACAGTTCAGCATTCATACTACTGGGCATTTATCCCAGAGAAATGAAGTATATCCAAACAAAAACATGTACAGTATTGTTCACAGTCAAAAATTAGAAATAACTGAAATGTTCTACAATCAGTGAATCGTCAAGTTGGTACATTCATACCTCAGAATACCACACAGCAATAAAAGGGAACTAAATATTAATACACACTACAACTTGGATGGATCTCAAGGACACTGTCTGAATGAAAAAAGACACTAATCTCAAAAGTCTCAGAATGGGTGATTCCACTTATATAGTATTCTTGCAAAAACAAAATTATAAAAACAGAGAACGGATCAGTGGTTGCCAGAGGTTAGGAAGGGTCATGGGCAGGGTTGAGGGAAGTAATTATAAAGGGATAGCATGAAGGAGACCTTTGTAGTGATGGAATAGTTCTGTATCTTGATGGTGGTGGTGGTTACACAAAGCTATACATGTGATAAAATAAACACATAAAACTGTATATATTAATACATCGATGGCTATATCCTGGTTTTGATATTGTACCATAGTTACATAAGATGCAACCAATGGGAGAAACTGGGTGAAGGGTCCCCTAGACCTCTCTCTTTTATCTTTGCAATATCCTGCGAATCTATATTTCAATATTTTAAAAGGTTTTTAGAAAAATAAATAAGACTGATAGTGTATCTGAGACCTTTTCAGACTGCTGTATATGTCGAGTGAATTGGCCTCTTTACAAGATACACCTGTGGATGTTTCCTTGTAATGGTAACCTGAAAATCTTGCCCATGCCACCTCTTTGGCAAAATTCTGGGCATCTTTCCTCAGAGCTTATGCTGACATAGCTCATAAAGCAATAAAAAAAATAAACTGTTGTCATTTGTGCCCCTGTATCTATGCAAGCCTGAGTGCACATTGTGAGACCGAGGCAGAGAAAATAAATTGCCTCAATCTTGAAATTGATGGGCAGTGTCGATTCAATATATGTGTTATCTATTGGCAACAAAGTAACCCATACCACTAATAGAATTGTGGTCTGCTACTTATATTTCTAATTGAAGGAAATGCTAAATTTCTGCTGCAGGTTACTTAAAACAGATTTATGTCTTTTTCCCAGCCAAGTTCACAAGATCTCTGAATTCTTACCTGAGGTTAAGAACGCTAGCACTGAGGACTGTTCTAGCTGCATCCCACAAGTTTTTGATGTCTTTTTGTTTTCATTTTTGTTCAGTTCAAAATATTTTCTTATTTCCATTGTGATTACTCTTTGACCTGAGGGTTATTTAGTAGAGTATAAATTTGCATTTCCTTCAAACCCACAATATATTCCTTGCAAATGTGTTTTACAGGCAACTTTCCACTGAGCTTGGAGAAAATGGAAGCTCCCCTTAAAAAGGTGACTTACAAGCAAGCTGGAAGGTTGTTGAAGCCATATTTAGAGCAGCCAGGACGAAGTTTAAATTTTATTGCTTTAAGATTTGTCATTTTTCAAATGAGCAGTAATACAGCTCTACCTTCAAAGGCACAGTGGCTGCCTAACAGGGAATCTGGGGCTTGGGGAAAGACTGTCCAGTCAGGAGAGGGTGCCCACAGCCGGTTAGCCATTTACACTGCTACCTATAGCTGGGCTTTGTTCTGCTTTCCTTCAATAAGTAAGGGGACCCTAGGGAATACTAAGGATCAGGACTGGAAACTTCTAGCCAAATAGGAGCTGTGACAAGTCCTAGTCAAACTTCCCCTGCTTCAGTTAAAATCAAAAAGACACATGAGGGAGGCGAGATGAAGAAGAATGGGGAATTAGAGAAGATCAATGCTCACACCCAAATGGTCTACAAGAGTTTGGGCACAAACTATCAACATACCAGGTTGGGGAGAGTTTAGTCCTAAGTTTTGAAATTCAGGGTGTATTAATCAAGCTTCATTTGAGTTATGCAAGATAGATAAGTGTCGAAAACTGAAGAGATGGATTCAAAGGGGTTTATTTCCATTGCTTAATCCACTGTGTAACCTTGAGTATACACTTAAACTTTCTGGCCCTTGATTTCCCTGTATGTACAGAGAGGAAGTTGAAATACAACTCTCTGAGGACCCTTCTCATTCTAAAATGACGGTGATGCTGCAAATTGCTCACTAGGTTGTGTAGCCCCTCTGAACCTCAGTTTGCTAGCTATTCTATCATCACTTGGCCTTGGAAAATTGCAGATCATCTAAAAAGGCAGGATTTGCACAAATACGCAAATGTGAATGCCATGCCATCAGACACACAGACCCACACAATTGGGACACATAAATGCTAAGATATTCACCTTCACACACACACACAAATTTGCATATGCCCTCAACTTCACACTGACAGTGCCCATGCACTCATACACACACACAGACACAGGCACACACACCAACAGCCTATGTTCTATACACCCTTACCCAACTTCTGAAATGTGGGCCTTGAAATAAGACAGGGATGACACAGTATCTGATCAGTGTGAGGGTGGAAGAGCAAATGCATTTTGCAACAGACATAAGATTTCAAGGTTCTGCTGGGTTGGATGGCCAAAAAGATGAACTCCAGTTGAGATAAGTACAGAGTGGCCATATAATTTATTGACAAAATGGGTCACATTTAAGAATACAAAGGGCACAACAAAAAATGAAATGTCTGGAACAAGGTCACCCTGGATAGGTATAAAGCCTTGAATATGGGTTTAAAATATCAATTTCATGAGCATGGGGAAGCTGAGTGTAACAGCAACCACAACTGTGACATCCATTCAGGTACATGTTCTGGTTGAGATCCTCAATTTTTATTTAAAAAATGTCTCATCTACTCTTTCAACTGTCAAAATATATGAATATTTAAGAAAATCTGCACAGCAGGTTCTTTCCTGAAAACACAACCTCAAACTCTCTGCTGCTCTTCTTTATCGAAAACTTTACGGAAATAAATGATATTCATGGTGGGCTGCCTGAAGGATGAATAATCCATCCATTCGTCTAACTAGTCTAAATTTTCCTCTTGGATAAAATTCAGTGCAGTTTATCAGAAAGCCAGTATGTAACTTGCACTGTTTGTTGCAGCCCTGCTATCCCATCATCCCATCATCTCCTTCTCCCACCGCAAATTACTTTTTTTTTTTTTTTTTTTTTTTTTGAGACGGGGTCTTGCTCTGTCACCAGGCTGGAATGCAGTGGAACGATCTCAGCTTATGGCAACCTCTGACTACCTAGTTCAACCGATTCTCCTTCCTCAGCCTCCTGAGTAGCTGGGATTACAGGTGCATGCCACAGCACCTGGCTAATTTTTGTATTTTTAGTAGAGACGGGGTTTCACCGTGTTGGCCAGGATGGTCTCAACCTCCTAACTTTGTAATCTGCCCTCCTTGGCCTCCCAAGGTGCCAAACCACTTTTTAAGGTTATGTGTTGGTGCTAGGGCTTTGGGATTTTCTCTTTAGCTTGCACTGGGACATTATAAGAAACAGCTATAGGATATCTGCTGCTACACTGAACATGGAGGTGTAGCCTGGAAGTGGTGTACCACAACGTCTTACTGATGAAGACCAGTGGGAGAAATGTTCAGATCTCAGCATCAGAATATGCTGAGATGATCCTAAACAATTGATATATTTAAAAATGGATGAGCCCTGCACATTTGTAACACTTCATTTCCCCTGTTTGCTTTGGATGCTGGGAAACTCAGAGTTAAATTTGCAGCCCACCTCTAGCAACTATACTAGACCACATGGTCTCTGTATTTCTGGGTATTTCATGGTATATAAGTCACTTTGTCCCAAGTGTCACAGGCGTTATAGTAGCTCCAATATTCATTTCAGCCCCCATGATTAATCTAAGCCCGCCATGGGAAGTTTGTTCCCCTTGTCCATAATTCATTTGGGAGTGGAAAAGGGACCCATTCCTGGCCAATAAGAATTAGTGAAGGAAAGTCTGTTTGGGGCATCTGGGAAGTTTCTTTTTCCTAAGAAAACATGGTCTTTTTCCTTCCTTTAGGTATCATAATGCTGGCATATTATCCCTGGAAATGTTGCCAGCCTGAGGATAAAGAAAAAAATGATAGAGCAGAAATGGAAGAAACCTGGGTTCCTGGGCCATCCCCCTGGAGCTAGTGTGCTTTAATGCACTAATGGGTTAATGGAATAATGAGTTATCATAGGAGTTATTATGAATGGGTTGTCACAGAAGGGATCATGAGAATGGGTCTGTTACAAAAGCCTGATTAGCTCTTTTGTGAACCCCTTTGCTACCCTGGGTCACCTTGGAACTCTGCCCACTAGCAATACCCTCACTCACCAGATGCCAGTGCCCAGTCTTGGGCTTTCCAGCTGCCAGAACCATAAGCCAAAATAAACTTCTTTTTTTTATAAATTACCCAGTTTCAGATATTCAGTTATAGCAACAGAAAGC
Organism: Piliocolobus tephrosceles; assembly: GCF_002776525.5. Lineage (NCBI taxonomy): Eukaryota > Metazoa > Chordata > Mammalia > Primates > Cercopithecidae > Piliocolobus > Piliocolobus tephrosceles. Next base: position 185,220,517 of record NC_045434.1, on the reverse strand, counting down.
AGGGTAAAACATCCTGTTATGTAAGACAATAAAAGATAATAAATGAGTTAATTGTTGAATACTTAAAGCTAGAACCAGCCTGACTGACACATGCTGGCTTTATTATTTATCCACCTCTTTTTATCTTTGAACTTGGTCTCTCAAGCTAATGTTCTATCATTCTGAATTTTAAGTATTTTTGCAGGTCACTAAAAATCTTACGTTGAATGAGACTAAAAGGAAAAAGATATATACACAAATAGGCAGATTGATTAATAGCAGAAGACCTGGGTGTTGCATGGATGTGAATCAATGATTTGATCCAACTGCTGAAAGAGCTAGTATGGCCAACATCTACCCAAATGAAGCTGTCACTCACTTATTAGGTACCCACTATTTGCCAGGCCTGTTCTGGGCACTGAGGCCACATCCATGAACAAATTAGATAAATTATCTCCTTTAGAGATAGATAATAACATATAACAAGAAACAATATAATTTCAAATAATAAAAGGTGCAAAGAAGATGAGCAGGGTAAAGGGAGAGAGAAAGATGGAATAATAGAGTTATTTTAGATGGGGTAGTCAAGGAATTACCTTTTGAGGAAAAGATGTTTGAATTGAAACATGAAAGAAAAAAAGGAAAACACTATGAGACTCGCTAGAGAAAGAAAATTCCATGTGATAGGAACAGCAAGTGCAAAGGCCCTACAGTGGGAAGTAATCTGACACATTAGAACAGTGTTTTTCAAATGATGGTCCAAAGCCCTCTGGTGGGTTGCAAAAGTGATTTAACGGGTCAAGATCAGCATTGTTTAAGGATATTAGGTTTTTTTTTTAAGTGTTTTCAATTGACAAAAATTGTATACATTTGTGGTGTACAATATGTGGTTTTGGATGCATATAAATATGTGAAATTTTTACATCAAGCAAGTTAACATATCTATCACTTTATGTGCTTATTTTTTGTGATGAGGACATTCAAGATCTACTCCCTTAGCAATTTTCAAGTATACAATACATTAACTATAGCCACTGTATTAGTCCATTTTCACACTGCTGATAAAGACATACCCAAGACTGGGAAGCAAAAGAGGTTGGGTTTAATTAGACTTACAGTTCCATAAGGCTGTAAAGGCCTCAGAATCATGGCGGGAGGCTAAAGGCACTTCTTACCTGGCCGCGGCAAGAGAAAATGAGAAAGATGCAAAAGCGAAACCCCTGATAAAACCATCAGATCTCGTGAGACTTATTCACTACCATGAAAACAGTATGGGGGAACTGCCCCAGTGATTCAAATGATCTCCCACAGGGTCCCTCCCACAACACATAGGAATTATGGGAGTACAATTCAAGATGAGATTTGGGTGGGGACACAGCCAAACTATATCAGTCACCATGCTGTAGAGCAGATCTCCAGAACTTATTTTATCTTGTCCAACTGAAACTTTGCACTCTTTGACCAATATCTCTCCATCCTGCAACCCCAGCCCCTGGCAACCACGAGTGTACTCTCTGCTTCTATGAGATGGACATTTTTAGCTTTGGCATATAAGTGAGATCATGCAGTATTTGTCTTTCTGTGTGTGGCTTATTTAACTTAGCATATTTTCCAGGTTCAACCATGTGGTCACAAATGACAGAATTTCCTTCTTTTGTAAAACTGAATTGTGTTATGTGTGTGTGTATGCACATGCATGCACACACCACATTTTTAATCCATTCATTCATTCATGGACATTAAGGTTATTTTTGTATCTTGACTATTGTGAATAATGCTGCAATGAACATGGAAATGCAGATATCTCTTTGACATACTCGTTTCATTTACTTTGGGTAGATACCAGAAGTGGGATTGCTGTGGTTCTATTTTTTATTTTTTTAGGAACCTCCATACTGTTTTCCATAATGGTTGTACTAATTTACATTCCCACCAACATTGTACAAGGGTTCCCTTTTCTCTATATTCTCTCCAACACTTGTTATTATTGTCTTTTTTGTAATAGCCATTGTAACATGTGTGAGATGATATTTATTGTGATTTTGATTTGCGTTTCCATGATGATTAGCAATGTTGATTTTTTCATATTCCTGTTGGCCATCTGCATGTCTTCCTTTGAGAAATATCTATTTAGGTATTTTGCCCATTTTAAATTAGGGCTTTGTTTTGCTATTGAGCTGTACAATTTCCTTATATATTTTGTTATAATATATATATCTGGATATATGGTTTGCGTATATATTCTATCATTCCTTAGGTTGTACCTTCACTCTACTGATTGTTTCCTTTGCTGCACATAAGGATTTTAGTGTGATGCAATCCATTTGTCTATGTTTGCTTTTGTTGCCTGTGCTTTTAGGGTCAAATAAAAAAAAAAATAACATTGCCCAGACTAATGTCATAAAGTTTTTTCTCTATGTTTTCTTCTAGTAGTTTTACCTTTTAGGTCTTATATTTATGTCCTTAATCCATTTGAGTTGGTTTTTGTTTATGATGTGAGATAAAAATCCAATTCATTCTTCTGCATGTGGCTATCTAGTTTTCCCAACACCATTTATTGAAGAAACTGTCCTTTTCCCATTGGGTGTTCCTGGCACTTTTGTTGAAGATCAACTGACTACATGAATGAATTTATTTCTGGGCTATTTACTCTGTTCCATTGGTCTGTATGTTCATTTTTATGCCAATACTATGCTGTTTGAATTACTATAACTTTGTAGCACATTTGAAATTAGGTAGTGTGATGCCTCCAGTTTTGTTATTTTTTCTCACTTGCTTTAGCTATTCATTGTCTTTGTGGTTTTATATCAATTTCAGGATTTATTTTTTCTATTTCTGTGAAAAATATCACTGGATTTTGATGGGGATTGCATTGAATCTGTAGATCACTTTGAATACTATGGATATTTTAACAATATTAATTCTTCCAGTCCATGAACATGGGATATCTTTTCATTTATTTCTACCTTCCTTAATTTGTTTCATCTATGTTTTACAGTTTTCAATGTACAGATCTTTCACTTCCTTGGTTAAACTTATTCCTAAGTATGGTATTTATTTTTGTAGCTATTATAAATGGAATTGTTTTCTTGATTTCTTTTTCAGATAGTTGTTTGGTTCTTTCTTATAACTTCTATATCTTTCTTAAATTTCTAATTTGGTTTATGTATTGTTTTCCTGATTTCATTTAGTTGTCTATCTGTGTTCTCTTGTAGCTCACTGAACTTCGTTAGGACAATTATTTTGAATTCTTTGTCAGGGAGCTCATAACTTTTCGTTTCTTTATGGTCTCTTATTTTATCTATTTGATGGTGTCATATTTCTTGGATTATTTGTAATCCTGGTGGCCATGTATTGGTTTCTGTCCATTTGAAAAGCAGGTACCTATGACAGTCTTTACAGACTGGGTTAGGTAGGGAACGCCCCTCACTAGTCTGCTGGTCCAGAGATTTTAGGTTGGCTGTCTGGTAGTGTCAGCAGGCAGGTTTGCTGCTGGAGCCCTTGAGAAGACTGGCCTGGTACCTGAGTCAGCAAGTGCATGGGCCAACAACCTGGATCCTCAGGAGCTGACCTGGAGCCTGGATCCACAGAGGCCAGTCTGGCTCCAGGATCCACTAAGGAGGACCTGCAGACTGGATATTTGGGGGCTGACCTGACACCAGGATAGGCCTGCTGTGCAGGTCCACAGGGATAGGCTTTAAACCTGAGTCTGCAGGGCCCAGCAGGGTGCTGGAGCAGGCTTAGAGTGGGACTGGCCTAGAATCTGTGTCCATGGGGATTGGAACAACTCTGGACCCTGAGTCCACAAGAGAAGGCCTGGACCCTGGATTCACTGGAACCTAGGGTCTTGGGGACCAACCTAGAGCCTGGATCTGGCCTGGAGCTAAAGTAGGCCTAGAGTCTGGATCCATGGACGCTAGCCTGGTACCTGGCCTGCAGGGTCTGGCCTTGAGGATGTGTCTTTAGGGCCTGTCCTGGAGTTCAGGACCACAGTAGCCAGCTTAGCAGTTTGGCAGGCCTGGAGGCTGGATGCACCGGGACCAGTCCAACACCATAGTCCTCTGGAGTAAGCTTGGACCCTGGGGCTCCTGGAGTATGGGGCTGCAGGGACTGGCCTAGCATTGGGTGTACCTGGGGCCTGTATCCATGGGACTGACCTGGTGCTTAGGGCCACAGCAGCCAGCCTAGAGCTGGGGTCCATGGGTACAGGCCTCATGCTGGGGTCTATGGAGGGAAGAGTCTAAAGGTAAGAACAGCATTTTTAAAAAATGAAATAAAATAGAACAGGACAGATTAAAACACAAGGATACATTGTGTCCAGTAAAGATTAATATATTATTTTGTGACACTTTTGTTTTGGTTGCATATGGGGTAGTTAACTGCGTAGAATGTAAAATGAATTTCTTACTGTGAATTGTGGTTTAAAAAAAAAAAAAAAGAAACCTACTGTAAGAGAAGAACAGAAAAAAGCTGGACTCTGGAATATGGTCAACTGTGGAGAGAATCATGGCATTGGGAGTTCTACAGGAGAAAAAACCCAGACCAAAAGAAGTGGTCAGAGTGGCAGGAGGGAGAGAAAAGGCAGATGAGCATAAAATCATGGAAGCCAGAGAAGAAAGGGTTTGGCATAGCAGAGGCTCCCAAAAGGGGTAACATGAGAGTGAGGGATGAATACAGAGGTCATGAATGAGCTGGACGAAAATGATCACCCGGAGTGATGGAGAACAAAGAGTGGGTGGAGAGCATTAAAAAGAGGATGGAAAGTGAAGAATCTGAGTCAGCAACCAAACACACTCTTTTGAGAAGGTTTGGTCTTGTGAAGGAGCAAAATAAATGGCATGGGTGCTAGAAGAAGAATAGTGTCATTTGGGAAGCAGTAACTGACCATTCCCCACTTGGCTCACTCCCAATCAGGCCGCTTCGAAATCATTCTTCTTTCAGTTTCAGGCCCCACATCCAATAATGACAGGAGAAATTAGGAAGAATCATCAAAACAACTCTTTCTATAAACCATGTTATTTCCCCGTAGGAAAGGTAGGTTTTACAATGGAATAAGAGAAAAGATAATGTAGGAAGAGTGTGTCACTTTTGCTTTAGAGCCAGATAGAAGTCCAGGAGCATGACACACTGGCCAGATGACCTTGAGGAAGCCGCACGCCATATCTGAGACTTGTGCTTCTAGGTGTTAATAGGACAATAACAGATACTTTGCGAGAAAAGATCGCATAGAGAAAGGGCTCCTATATGTGTGTGTGACACATAGCTAAGTGTACAGTAACAATATAAATGCCCCTCACCCTGACAGTATCACCCTGACAGTATCAGTGCTTTTGTTGGGGCTACAGATATAAGGGGCAAGTGCATGGCACACAAGACACCCCAGAGCCAAGAGGAGGAGTGAACAGGCAACAAAACCCACATTCCCATCCGCACAAAAGATGAAGTCTTCTTAACTAGATCAGGCGAGTCACTCAAGGTCAGGGCCTTCCCCTGGATATACATCCACCCTGACTGCAGGATCAAGCCCGGCTCCTCATCCCAGCATCCAAGCTCTCTCCAGTCTGGCCCACAGCATTGCAAAATTGCCTCATGACTAAGAGCAGCATTGAGTCATCAGCCATCTTCCCAGCTATGTCAAGTCTCTGGGCCCCAGAATCCCCATCTGGACAAGGTGGGGATACTCATCTCAGGGTAGGGGTGGAGTGAGGATCAAATCAGGTAGCTTGGATAAGACACTGGGCACAGTGCAGGTACATAGTACGTGCTGAATAAATACATTTGAGTGTTCTCCCTCTTCAGACATTCCTTCTATTCACCCTTGGCTTCCCCTAAATTAGCCTTCTCACCCTCGCCCAAGCCTGCCAGGGCTCTTGGAAATACTGTGCCTATGTCTCTACTTGGTCCTCTCTGGTGGGGTTGTCCCTCCTCCCAATTTCCTGCTCCTTTTTAGTTCTGATTCTAATGTCAGCTCCTCGGAAATCTGTTCCCTGACTCCCTAGGTGTTTTATTGCTCTCAAAACACTTTGCTTATACCTCCATTATAAGGCATTTTGACATTGTATTATAAGTAATTCTTTATACATACACCGCCTCACTCCTCGGCTAGATCATTTGAGGGCAAGAACTGCATCTTATTTATCTCTGTACCTTCCATGCCTTGCACAAAAGAAGTGTTCAGAAGACACACGGTGAATGCATCAATGCAAAAGTACATGAATATGGATGGACAGACGAACAGATGGATGGGCAGTGGGCAATCTTCCTGTCCACTTCAGCCCAGACTTCAACCCAGCTCCTCCCTGAGTATCTCAGGCTGGCACAAAACCCAGGCAATCACTCAAGTGAACAGTAACATAGCACAGCTCACCTGGACTGGAAAGAAATTGTGGACTCAGAAACCTGGGGTATAGAATTTTGAGGATGACTTGGGGCCAGAGAAAACCACTTAGGAAGAGCCAGACTCCTCACAAACCTGCCAGGAGCCTCAATGGGAGAAAATTATTTAATTATCAGAGTGTCACCAAACAAATTGTACACCTCATTTTTGGGTACTTAATGCTTATGGTAATTAACATTACGAAGATTTTTCTTCTCTCTTCTGTTTATATTTGGTTTAGCCATTCACAATAGAGCTAAAATTATTTCAACTAATTTTAGGAGCTCTTTCTACATTGCCCCTGTGTTTCTTCCCCAGCACTGCTACCCAAATGCAATCTTTAACTTCAGAGACAGCCAAATGCAGGACAAATTGGAATCAATGCTGCCTTTGTCTTCGCTAATAAGTGGCTGCCATGCAGAGGAGTGTGGAACTGCTAATTGGCTGATCTCAACAGGGAAGAGACAATGGTGGCGAGAATGCTGGGGGATTAATTATAGGGCCGCCTTCTGTGAGGCCTGGCTTCCGCTGCTCCTGGCTTGCGATGCAACAAGGGTGGCCCTCTCCACCCATCTTTAGAAACAACTAGCTTTCCAGCTGGAATTCTCCTGCACTGGGGATTCAGACCACACACCCAGCACACACAAAGGTCAAGGGAGAGGAAGGTGGGAGTGGGGGTGGGGAGACTTCAAACTCACAAAGGAAAGCACCAGAGTGTGTGTGCTGGGAGGGTGGAAATGAGGGAGCACTCACTGGGATGCGAAGCTCTGTGCACCTGCTCATTTGGGAGGCACAACCATCCCCCAACACATGACGAAACTGAGGCCTCAAACAGTGAGGAAACTGAAGCATCAAGCATGTCCAAGTTATGTCAGGTTAGCTCCTAAAAGGAGGCAACAGTTCCCTTTTAGAAGCAGCCAAGCTATGAGTAAAGACTCCTCTGAGCCTGGGTTTGAACTCAACTTTGTCTGATTCCAGAGCCCATATTCTTTGCACTCTCAAAAGCTCTCCTTCACATTAGTCTTTGGCCTCTGAAACCTGATTTCCTTGTGTCTGGGGTAAAGGAGTTACCTCTGAAATGTCCTCATTAAAATGCAAATATATCTGCAGAGTGGAGGAGCGAAGGCATCCCTTAGCCCAGATTTGCTGTTTAAATGAGGCACCTGACACCAGGGAAAACAGATTCTTCAAGGAATGAGAAACGTCAGTTTTGATAAGGGGGAGGGGAATTGCCAAGAGACAGCAGGGCCACAGGGAACTCAGTGGTTGTCTTGTGTATGGGATGGGGAAGCCCAAAGGAGTGGCATTTGGAAGGAAAATACCAAAGGGATTGCATCAAAGGCAAACTGGGCTGAGTCCAATAGTCCCAAATCAAATTTGGTGTTCTCTTCTCAAAAGCCACAGTCCCTCCGGATTCCACATCTCTGTTGCTCCACCTGGAAGCCTGGGACAGCTCCTCCATTCCCTCCTCTCTGCACCCTAGAATCAACCATTTGACTCTACCTTCAAAGCATGTCCTCTCCTTCTCATCCTTCTAGTCCTCATTGGCTTACGCTTGGCATTTTCCCCATGTCAAGGTAAAATTGCACCAGACTTCTTTTTTTTTTAATGGCAAGACAGATTTTATTTGATCTCCTGCACTGGGGGTGAGACACTTCATGCAGGATTGAACTCATCTCCAAACAGAGTAGGGGCAACTGGGGATTTAAGCTAAAGGGGAGGGTGAGGGAGTGAATGAATAGGAAATTACTAAGAGGAACTTGGTTCAGAGCAAGGACCGGGGAGGGATTCTTGCTAACATGCCTTGGTGGGATTCTTGCTAAAACTAGGTTCTATAGGCTAAGGGTGAAGCCTAATTGAGAAAAAGGCTTAAAGGAGCCTGACTAAAGTTTGGTCAAGGAGGGAGTCCCAGTCAGCCATCTCTGGGCTCTCTGCCTCCAGGCTCACTCCTCTGGTCCAGGCTCATACACAGTCAGAATCTGCCCAAAACTCAGTGCTGATGTTATTGCTTTCCCACTTGACAACCTGCACTGGCCCTCGCATTGTCCTCAGGATAATGTACACACTTCTAGGAGGATGGGCCACAAAGGCCATTCAATCATAGCTGGAGAATCCTGGGAAAACCTGATTCAGAAGAAGGAAAACTTGCTTTAGTTCATTTTCTGTTGCTTATAACCCAAAACTGAGTAATTTATAAAGAAAAGGAATTTATTTCTTACAGTTATGGAGGCTGAAGAGGGACTGCATCTGGTGAGGACCTTCCTGCTGGTGGGAACTCTCTGCAGTCCTGAGGTGGCACAGGACATCACATGAACGGGGGCTGAGGGTGCTAGTGCAGGTCTCTCTTCCTCTTCCTGTAAAGCCACCAGTCCCACACCCAGGATAACCCATGAATCCATGAATAGATTAATCCACTCATGAGGGCAGAGTCCTTACGATCCAATCACCTCTTAAAACCTTCACCTCTCAATGCTGCCACATTGGAGATTAAGTTTCAACATGAGTTTTGGAGGGGACAAACATTCAAGCCGTAGCAGAACTTTTTGGTGTTCATTCCTGATTCTACCTGGGTTCTACACCTAGAAGGATTAAACACACCAGAACAAAAGCCTCCCTTGCAATTATCTCACAGTGCGATAACAAGACTCTTCAGCCTTTCCAAAACTTTTTGTTGTGCTTTATCTCCTTGGTTTTCACAACCTCCCTGAAAGGCAGAAAGTTTCATCACCATTTCCCAGATGAGGAATCAGAATGAGCATGGTGAAGTGACTTGCTCAGGTCACACAGCGAAGAAGTGAGTTCAACCAGCCTCCAAACCTCATCTTTGGTGCAACACGACATTGTAATTGCCCCAGTCTCCCTCCTTGATTGTAGGCTCAGTGAAGAGAGGTAGCATGTCCATTTGGTTTACCTCTTTTTCCCCATACTTGGCAATGTCTGGGACATAGGAACACTCAATGGAAAAGGTCATGAAATCACTATCATTGGTTGAGGACTTTACCTTGTACTAGTACTGGGCTGAGTTCATTAAAAGGTCACTCTTTGCCTCAATGCTTGATGGTACTACACTATAATCAATCCCATTTTACAGATGTAAAAGCAGAGGCTCTGAGCAGTTAAATAACTCGCTTAGGTGGCACAGTTAACAAAATGATAGAGCAGAGACTTTCACCTATGTCTGTTGACTGCAAAGCCCACACTCTCTGTTGCTTAATAACTGCTGTGTGAATAAGTGAGTGAATAAATGAAGGACTTCAGTTCTTGAGCTCTTTCCAGGGTGCTTTACTTTTATCTGAGTAACTACCTCCTCACTTTCCTCCACAACCTGACCTCAGGGCTCAGCTGAATGTAGACACTTTGCAAGCGAAAAAGAATTCCCAAATATTAATGCTTATAGCTAATGTTCTTTGGTAAAGATAATTTCAATGTTTTAAGATATTAACGTTCTTTTGACTGGTCTCCTTTCTAAGTACTTCTGAGTAAACATATCTATCTAAGGCTGATTGATTCTTGCAATTGCGCTATTACAACCTAAACTAGGACATTCTGAGTCACATATTCAAAAGCAGAAATTGTTCAGGATATGTATGTGTGAGTGTGCGTTAATATTTTTTTAAGTTTCCTTTTGTGTTCAACTTGAGAGAAATATTTGAAATTCAAATAATGAGGTATTCATAGCGAGTTTGCTTTCCCTATGCCCAGGGTAAAAATAAAATAAAATGCTAGACCTTTTTCTTGCTGCGTTACATGGTGCTGACTTTCCTTTCTCATTATGTTTACCTCCAAAATTTGAATGGGAGTAAAATTTAAAGGAATTACCACAATTCTTCAGTACATTTGCAAATCAATTAAGAGGAGCCAAATTATGCCCCTGCTTTTCTCGGGGAGCCAGTCTTCCCCAGCTCACAGAACGCCGTAGCCCACAGCTGCCTGGCAAACAAAGAACAGCTGTCACGTCTAGAAGTAGGCTTGGCATTTCAACACTCACCTCCCGCAGCCAATGCCACCCACTGAACCAACCTCTCCACGGGCAGCTCCACGTACCTGCTAGGAGCTGGGTCCCCCATGGGGTGCTAATAGTGCCAGAAAAATACACACTGTCTTTAGAGTCGGACAGACTCCCAGCCGTGCGGTCCCCACTCTGCCGTCTCCTTGCTGTGTGGCCTTGGCCAAATCACTTCACCTCTCTGAGCCTCAATTCTTCAATTACCAAGTGGAAACAATAGCACCTCTCCCAAGGTTGTCCTGAGAATGTGAGGATGTGATCAGTGTAGAACGCACCCCCACCTGCTCAGCAAACTGTGGGCTCAGTCAGCGGGGTTTACCTTCCTGTGTTCTCACCCTCTGGGACCCAGAAGACCCTCTGGGTCATCTGGGGGAGGGGGTGCTGGGACTATTTGCTTTATCCTGCAGATCCAGCTCCACTCCTACTCCCCTGCCCTCTTCCCTGAGAGGCTGAGTCACCTCCGAGAATTCCCGTAACCTCTGGTTCCCTTTAGTTTGACTACAGGGAGCCCCCGGATGAACTCAGTGGGAGGGTGGAGTGTGAGGTAATGTATGTATCACCCCCTCCCTGTGGGGTGGCCTCACATTGAGTCCTTTCTCTGAAGGTCAGCCCCTTCAGTGGGCTACCCTAGACTCTCATCCAGACCTGGCAACTGCTCCCTTTCCTCATCCCTTTAGGCCTCGGGATACCAGGCCCAGCTTTAGCTCAGCTGTCACCAGCCCCGGGATGCTGCATGCTCTGTGGTTCCCACCCCCTGCCCACACCTTTATAAATGGTCCCATTACCAAGCCGTGCTCCAATTATCCTAACATGGAAGGCCATCTGTTTCCTGCCAGAGCCCTGATGGCACTTCTCCTCCCTTTTGTCTCATTCCCCTGGAGTGATAGGATGGAACAAGGAGTTCCAGCAAGATTTGGAAGTTAAAATGTCACTTCCTCCAAGAAGTCCTGCCAGATTGCAGCTACACCATCACCTCTTCTCAATTTCCTCTGAGCTATGGGAACTTTACTCCCTATTAAAGTAACATATGCCCACATTTTCCCTCTCCAAAATAACAAAATACTATGAGAGCAGGGAAAAATCATGATGCTTCTTTGCAATTTCTATTTCAGCCAAACAGAATTTGTTGTGATTTTAACTGACTTTCTTCCGGGCCTTTACTCATGCTGTTTCTTCTTATCAGAGGCACCCCCAACTCCACTTTAAAATGGATAAGCTACCCTACCAAGACAAGTTATGGCTTTGCAGCTGCAGATTCAGGTGTATGGATGATGCCCCACTTTGTGTTTTTCTTTGGCCCAATCTAAACTTGACTCCAAGCTGAGGCAGAGGGGCTGATGTGGGAATCATCTCATTGGAACAGTTGACAGCAGCTGATGCCACAGGCCCCCAGGTGCCTCCCTGGAGAAGATCTGTCCTGGAGAAGGAGGCTCCAGAGCATGAGGTTTGGGCTTTGTGACCTGGACACTGAGGAAGCTCCCAGAAACAGACTAGGCCCCATGCAGAAGAGCATGCAAAAGAGGACAGGGTAAGCCCAAGAGATGAATTTATGGGATGGAGCAGCAGAGCCCTGATGAGGGGGAACCCATTTAAGCCCAAGTACGAGGGCAGGGCCTGGTGCAGTTCCAGGCCCCAGAGAGAGCCCTCTGCGGAGGAGAGAGAGGGTTTGGGAAGAAGGGCAGAGTGCTGCAGGCCACTGAGCTTGGCCTCTCTCCTCTCTGGACCTCAGTGTTCAACTGTGAATTAGACAGTTCTGAGTAGGTGGTTCTCAGGGATCCTTGCAATGCTAACATTCTGGGATCATAGAGGGAGGGTGGCCACAGCACAGATGAAGATGTGGCTAGCAGGACCAAAACACCTAAGAAAGTGTCACTCCCTCCTGGTTCCCACCCAAGCAGCCAGGTGACCTTGAAAGCATCTTCATGCCCCCACGCTCCCAGGAGCTAGCCAGGATGACAAAGAAGCATGGTCCAACTTGCTTTGCTTTTATTGAGCACAAATGTGCCAGATATTGTACCAAGGGCTTTGCACATATTCTTTGCTAAAAGAGGTGGGTGGCTAAGTTGTAATGGGCTCTTCTTGGCCCAGAAATGCCCAGGCATGTCCCAGCCTCCCTTCACAGAGGCCCTGGGCTGATGAGTAAGGAAAACAGGTGAGAGGCCCACCAGACTCTCTTTGGGGCGTATGTACAATCTTTCCTTCACCTCCCTGCCAGTCTCCTGCCCTAGCATGTTGGGGGGCGGGAGATGGGTCCCTGGGCCCTGACATGGGCGGGCCCCACTCCACAGGGATGCCCCAGCCAGGTGTGCAGTGCTGTGCTAAGCAGCCTGCCAGCTCCAACAGATGGCAGAGCCGAATCGCCATCCATCACAGCCGTAAGTGGCCAACTCCCCTTCTGGTGTTCCAGACAAATGGCTCTGCTCCTCCATCCCTCCCCCGACCCCTCCGTCAACCACTCTTGCCAGGCAACCAGGCGGAGTCATTTACTCAGCGAGTCCTGTGCGTAGAATGTAGGGGGAGGCAACACAAGGAGGCACATCCATCATCACAGAGAGCCAGCAGCTTGCTCCACACAACGATGGAGGGAATGGGAGTGCGCTCGTGAAGGATGCCAGCCCTCACCGTGTGTGTGTGTGTGTGTGTGTGTGTGTGTGTGTGTGTGCGCGCGCGCACGCCCACAACACCATCCCATCTGCCTGGCAGGCCTTGATGGGCCTCTTCTCACAAGGAGGGACATGGTTTTGCCTCTCAGCCTGCCTGCCTCAGCCTAGGTTTTAGTTCCAGGGAGCAGAGATGACCAGACAGCTCATGGTTCCTGGAGTGGGCAGAACTTTAGCCACTGTGTCCATTTATCCACATGTTAGGCCATGTGGCAAGCAGGTCAGACAGAGTGTCAACCTAATGGCAGGCCAGACTCCAGGCTTCTTGGCAGGCCATGTGGGTCAGAACACAGGTCAGACCTCACATCGGGTCACACATGAGGATATGGCTCAGACCACCTGTCAGAACACGAGTCCCTGCTTGATGTCCATCAATTAAAGCCATGGAACTGATTGAGTAACATGAAATCTCCATCCTGGGGCTCTGTGGTACCAAATCCCAGCTCTCCCACTTCCTGACTGTGGAACCCTGGGCTAATGGTTGAACCTCAGTTTGTTTCCTTTTCTGAAAAATAGAAAGAACGATGCCTGCCTCCAGGGGCTTTGCATCTACCAGGCACTGGATAGAGGGCCTAGACAAGAGCAAAAAATGGCATTGTTGAGCCCCTGAGCACAGGGGCCAGTTAGATAAATATGCATCTGGGGGGAGAGTGGGTCAGGACAGCAGGCAAAAGGGGGCTCTGGTAGGCCCTGGTGAGACGACAGGTGGGAGGTCATGTGGGCACCAGGATGGGGCATAGAAGTCAACCTGTGCAATTGAGCCACTGAAAGAACTTGCTGCAGAGCCTCAGAGTTTGGCCCTCTCCTCTGTACCATGTTCTTGAATGACACAAGAGAGAACACAGTAAAGCACCTGGATCGATTCTGTGAACGACTCAAGACAAGAAAAGGGAGCTCATTTATTTGAATGGCATATCTCAGGCTCACCACTGACAGGCCAGCACCAAGTTTAGAGGTATATCTAACATAAATCTAACATCCTTCCCCTACTTTCAAATGCTAGAGACTCAAGCACCAAAGATGAAGGGACCTGAATTGGCAGAAGTTCTTGTGAACACAAGTTGACAAACTCCTATACATCCTTCAAGGACCAGATGATCTCTTCCCTCCTAGGTGAAGACTTTCCCAGACTCCCCTTTTATACATGCTTTCATCCTAGTGCCTTTCATGCTGGATCTATTCCCATTCTCTCTCTCTCTCTCTCTCTCTCTCGCCAGGTAGACTGTGCCTTCCCTGGGGCTGAGACTACGTTTGACTCATCTCTCACACACATCCCCAGAGACTAGCATAGTGCCTAATACAGATAGGGTATAAATGAATAAATGAACTCAATCACTCATTATCATTTTGGCTGTCCAGAAGCTCCACATGAGCTAACAGAATTATATGGCCACTTACAGAAAAGCGACCTCATTAGGCAGCATCAATAAAAGTATTATGATCAGAGAAATGGAGGAGAGAGTCCCTCTCTGTTCTGTACGACTCAGAAAGAATGCCCCGAAAGGGAATGTCTGAATGGAGATAGAGTCTGAAAGATATGTGCCATGAAAGTATTCAGGAAAACCCAGGAGATGAGTCTCAGAGCTCAGGAGCTGTCTGTAATGACCTGAGGGTCATCAGAGGTAATGGAGGGGAGCCCAGTGCAGCCTTTCTTCAGGCCCCTTTCACGCCTCCACCACCTTCCCCAGCCCACAGCATCCGGGCCGCCCCATCACACCCCATCCAGTGAAGATGTCAGACTTCCTGATCTGCCACAGGGAATGTTAGAAGCCACAGGGGGCATCTTAGGGCCCACACTGATGGCTTCTGGCCTGAAGGGTTATCCAGACGGCACAGTGAGGCAACTTCATATTGCCGGGTCAAGCAATAAAATTGGCAAATCTCCCTAAACAAATATACCTAAATTCTGAATATAACTTCATTTCAACTTCATATCCCAAACTTACGTGTTTACTTCAGGGAGGAAGTGCTATTTTGTGGTTTCCAGGACAATGCAGTTCATAATTTTTTCACACCTTTCAGAGCAGGTGACAGCTTGCTTACAAAACCTAATTTATTCCCATGCAGGGCTTGGAACTGCACTTTAATACATGCACCAATAACACATCACAATAAGGTTAGAGACAAGCACTCCCTCCCTCCACCCCAAATAGGCACTTTCTGGATCCAGCCATCCAAGAAGAGAGCTAAGCCAAGTAGACACCTCCAGTGAGGCCTCCCAAAACCAGCAATAAGAAGCCTCCCTGTGTAATTTCCTCTTGGACCAAGTGCCACCACCTCATCCCCCTCCCCAACTTAATTGCAGGAAGAATTGTTATGCTAATTAGCATTATTCACCGAGTTAACAGAGCACAGGGTCTAAATTTAGATCCCCCGCTGCAGAGGGCTCTGAATTCAATGGAAGTTGGCAAAGATGCTGGTGAGGAAGGGGAAGTCCCCTGGGCTGGGTTGCAGGACAGTGGAGGAGGGGATGTCACGGCGGTCATTCTCTCTCTTGTCCCATCTTCAGACCTCCTGGGGTCTTTAACTTGTAACTGAAGACCTGCGACTCCTGGCAGGGAAGACTCCAAGGAGGCAAAATCCTGTCCCAAAGGAAGGTTGGACCGAAGGAAAGGGAAGGGTCCCAGGGCCGAGTGGCCACCATGTGCCCAGCAAGACACCCAGGTCACTGGTAAGAGCTCAGTGTCACAGAGGAGCTCTGGCTTCATGTCACACACCCTGGGGTCCAGGCCTGACTCTTCGACATAGAAGCTGAGTGACCTCAGGAAAGTTACTCTGTCTGTCTGGACCTCAGTGTCTTCGTCCACAGAGGGGACCATGACATCTTCTTTGCAGGGCTGCTGTGAAGGTTAAATGAGATACTGCATGTCAAGTGGTCTCACAGAGCTGGGGTTTGTACCCAGACATGTCTGAGTGAAGTGGCTGCGTGATTCACCCTACCCTTCCTGGCTTCACCCCACTGTCATGCGTGCCAGAGGGAATAGTAGCAGCTCAGCCCAATGCTGGTCCAGCCTCCTATGACTCCCATTGCCTTGTGGGAGCAAAAGTGCAAGATGGGGCCAACCAAGGCAAGGAAAGTGTGAGCTGGGGCGGTCCTGCCTCCTACTTCTCCACCCCCATCACCTGGGAGGGAAGCAGGGGATCTGGCAACTAGTATACCTGAGACCTCAGGTCTAGGGTCCACCCTCTTGTCTTGTCACAGACAGGCAGTATCATGTGGTTAACAGAGTGAACTCCCTCCAGGCTAGAATCCCAGTTCCAGGGATTGGAATTGGGTCTTCAATTTCCGCATCTATAAGGTGGAGATAACAATGGTGCCTTCCTCCCAAGGCTGCTGTGAGGACTCAATGGGCTGTCCCATGTAAATTGCTGAGAACAGAGCCTGGACCTCATAGTAGGTGCCATCTACATGCTAGTTGCTATGAGATTCTGAAAGTCTGGAGGCCAGCCTTGTTGAGAACCCTGCCTTGAGATCCCACCTGAGGTTTCTAAACCAGTTCTCACGGTCAGGGCCCAATGGGTGTATCTTTGATGAGACATCTAAGTGAGAAATGTAGGACCTTCTTTTCCTCTGAAAAAGGAAAAGTTCTTAGATCTAAAGTTGGAATCCCCATCCCTGTATAACCCAGCCTCCAATGATACCCTGGGCCCCATAGAGCTTCCCATCTGTTTCCTGGATTCCCAAGGAAGGCTCTGCACCCAGCCCTGTGCCCTGGCCTGAGAGCAAAGCTAAATCTCAGCCTCATCAATGTTTAGTTGAAGAACACCTCCCTGCTGGGCAGACCAGTCATCTCTGAGTCTATGGAGGTCTGTGGGATCCCTGGCAGTCAGGAGATGGGGGTTCAAATCTCTGCTCAGATCCCACTGGCTATGGGCCTCAAGCAGGTCTCTGGGCTTCTATGACCTTCAGCATCCTCATCTTTAAAGCCAAAGAGTACACTCCTCCAGAACAAGCTGATTATGCAAATGAAACACAATAATGTGATGTTGTTGATGAAGCTGTAAAGCGCCACACAAATGGGATGGATTACTTCCATTATTCCTGAGTGGGATCCCAGGTGTGCATCTATGGATCAAGTACCTCTGGGAATAGATGTGGAGGCTGCATTCTCAGCCTTCTCCCAGCCCCACCTGCGACTCCTCCATTATGGAATACTCTTCTGTCCTGTGAATACTGTGGTTTTGCAGTTCACCTTCACAGACGTCCCCTGAGGCAGGCACTGTTACTATGCAGGAGGCATAAGAATAACCCCTGAAGATGGCCACATCCCAACCCCTAAACCTGGGATATGTTCCCTAACATGGCAAAAGAGGCTCTGCAGGTGTGATGAAGCCAGGGATCCTGAGATGGAAAGAGGCTCTAATGGTCTGGGCAGGCCTAATGTCATCACAAGGATTCTTGTAAGAGGGAGACAGGAGGGCTCAAGTCAGAGGAGATGTGATGACAAAAGAGACTAGAGAAATGTGCCCTGAAGATGGGAGAAGGGGCCATGAGACAAAGAATGCAGGTGGCTTTTAGAAAAGCAAGCGTTCTCCCCTAGAGCTCCACAAGGAACACAACCCTGATGCCTGGTGCCACCTTAATTTTAGCCCCTTAAGACTCATTTCAGACTCCTGAAACCTGGAAGATAATGCATTTGTGTCACTTTAAGCCGCTAAGTTAGTTGTAATCTGTCACAGCAGCAGGAAAAATATATATCACCCCCCCTTTTTTTTGAGACAGGTTCTCTGTTGCCCAGGCTGGAGTGCAGTGGCATGATCACAGCTCACTGCAACTTTTGCCTCCTAGGGTCAAGCAATTCTCCCACCTCAGCCTCCCTAGTAGCTGGGACTACAGGCGTGCACCACCATGCCAGGCTAATTTTTGTATTTTTTATTTTATTTTATTTATTTATTTATTTATTTTTGTAGAGACAAGTTCTTACTGGTACCCAAGCCGGTCTTGAACTCCTGGGCTCAAGTGATCTTCCCACCTCAGCCTCCCAAAGTGCTGGGATTACAGGCATGAGCCACGGCGCCAGGTCCCACATCATCTCCTTTATACAGATAGGAAACCTGAGACTCAGAGGGCTTCAGTTACTGCCCAGCATTCACCAGTGAGTAAATGGCAGAGCCTGGACTAGAGCTCAAGCCTTCTGACAGCAGAGTCCTGGGATGGAATGTCATGCAGAACACTGGGGCTGAGTAGAAATCCTGGAATGAGTTTCCTGTCACTGGAGGTGTTCGAGAAGAGGTTAGACGATTATTTACCATGGTGTTCTAGAGATTTCTTTATCAGGTGTGTGTTTGCTCCAGGACAATGGTTTTCAAATCACTTAGCAGAATTCTTCTCCCAGAAGAGAATTTCTCACTCTACTCTAATTAATCCCCTATTAACGCCATACAGATCAAAGAGGAGCTTCTCTGTTTGGGCAGGATGGGCCCCAAGCCCTCAGAACTGCTCCTTCCCCATGTGGGCTGTGCTGCCTCTGCAGTGCCCCCATGCACCCCAGGATTCCACAGAACGGTGTTTGAAAGCACTGGCCTGGAAGGTTTCTGAGGTTCCTCTAGATCTGAGGCCCCAGAAACCTACAAGGATTTCTCTGAAGACACAGACAGGGAACACGTGGCCTCCCCCAGACCTCCTGGAGCAGGGGCGGGAGACAGGGAAGGTTTAAGAGCTGTCGAAGACGCTACTAACGATTTTTAGTTACTTAATTCTCCTAGAGCTTTGACAGGTCCCCATAACTTAGGGTTTATTTGCTTTCTCTTGAATGTCACATATAATTCTTGCCGAAATGTTTATTTGCTTAATGCAACTTTTAGTGCCCTGGTAATTTATTTTCCTATTTATCAGCCAGGAGGAAGGAAGGCTACGCTTAGCCTCTGGCTCAAATGCAGAAAACAATACAGTGGCCCCCACTCTTTCATCTCCACAGCACGACTACGTGCCTCACCTGCCACACACCTTCCCTGAGAAAAGCAAAGTCCACTCCACTGCAAGGCCTCTCGCCCCTCCCACGTGGACCACAAGCTCAATTCCATCTAGAAATTGGAGTTTTGTATTCTTCAAAAAGAGCAGCCAATGAGGTGAATTGTATCATCACAAGCCCTTGAGAGAGACAAAAGTCAATTCCCTGGATACAATGTCATTTCCAAATCGAATCAATTCTGTGAGTTGTGAGGGAATTCAATTCAAACAACACTAATTGAGCTCCTACTATGTGCCATGCCCTCTGCTGGGATGAGGATTCAGCAATAAATGAGCCAGCATTCTGGCCCTCCAGGAACTGACGGCCAACTGGGAGACGGGAGTGTAAACCAATAATGGCAATGCAATCCAGGCTCTAATGAGGAAGCAGACAGATAACTGGGGGAAGGCGGGAGGAGGTGGCACACTGCCCCAGGAGCCACCTGAGATGGCAGAGACAACATGGGATGCAGCCTCATATTGTCCCAGGAGGAAGTTGTCGAGGGGGCATTGAAGACACAGGGAGCCCATTATAAGGGAAGGTAGATTGGTACCTGGCATGCTATGAGGGGCACCAGGGGAGAAGGCCTGGAGAGTGAGGCCGATCCTGGCAGGCCTTGGATGCTGCCCAAGGGCTTTGATGTCACTCATAGGCAATGGAGAGCCAATTGATAGTATGTGTTTAGTGATTATGGTAGCAGCGTGATCATGAACCAGGATAAGACTGGAACTGGGTGTGCTGAGCCAGTGTGGGGTCTCTGCAGTAAATACAGGAGCAAGATGGTGAGCTAATTGGAGGCAATGTGGATGGAGTAGGGGTGAGGGAGCTGCAAGCATGGGAGAGATCTGGCAGCATTTCCATGTGGGACCATGACTGGTGATTAGATGTAAAGGTGAAGGCCAAGGAATGGGTCACGGATGCTGTCCCTGAGTAGGAAACACTGACAAAGACCAGGTTTGTGGGCAAAGCAGTAGCCAGCTCTGTACATGTCAGGTCTGTCAGGCATGGAGGTGCCCAAGGGAAGAGCTTGAACAAGTGGTTGTTGGAAATGAAGGTCTAGGAAGAACCTGTCTGTGCCTTGGTGGGAACTGTGGGCTGGGTTGGGCTGGGTTGGGCTGGGCTGGGGCAGTGGGGTTTTTCCCATCCCAGAACTTTTGCCCTGGCCCTAAGGGGTGGTGCTGACTTCATCATATCCTCCCCACCACCACCACCACCACCAGCCCTTTACCAGCTCTGGTCAATACCAGCATGGCCCTGGGGCAGGAGTGATTCTTAGCACTTCCCTGAGGCTTTGCAGTCCTTTCAGAAGTTGAAGAGGGAGTCACATTGAGGGTCCCCCAGGCCTCCAAAGGGCCAAGAGAGAAATGGGGGCACAGGCAGAAATCTTGGGTTCTTAGAAATCTAGAGAGAAGCCATAAAGAAGGGGGATTCATGAGCATCCCCTATGCCTCAGGGGCCCCCAAAGCCATCTCAGTTTTCCCTGGAGGCTCACCCACTCCAGACCCAGATGTCCTAATTGCCCGGACTGGTTGGCTGTGCTCAGAGACCAGGTCACTCACCAAGGGTGGAGCAGGACGGTGCGAGCTTCCAGAAATTTGTGAAGAAGCCTAGGCACATTGGGGTCTCCTTGGGGTGACCCGAGCATGGCCAGGAGTGTGCACAGGCAAGACTGCAAAGTGCATGCAGCAAAGACAATGACAACAGAGTCATTCGTGCTGTGCCCTGCAGGGAAGTTTGGGGTTTTCATGGCCTGCTGGGTGGCAGCATAGACTTCAGAATCAGGCTAGGTCTGTGTCCAGATCCTGACTCTGCCACTGACACAGGTGACCTTGAGAAAATTGCTACTGATATAGGTGATCTTGAGAAAATCACTTAACCACTGTGCCTCAGTTTCTTACTCTGTAAAATAGAAATGATAATAATAGTACCTACCTCATACAACTGTTAGGAAAATTAAATGAGGTAATTACATAAAGCATTTAGCATAGCATCTAGAACTTAATAAGCACTCACTAAGTGGGTGGCTCGTATTTATTTTTTTTACCATCATCACCATTATCAAAGGGGCTACAAAAGCCAGAACGTGTGACCTTCCAGCCATGACCAGAGGAAAATTCTCAATTCCATCAGAGACCAGATTCCTGCTATAAATTAATACACCAGACCCCAACCAGGCATGAAATTGCTCCAGGTTCTGACCACCTCCTGGTAGCCCATAAAGGCAGAGCCAGGTCCTACCCACAAACCCACCAGCCCCTCAATAAGGGAAAGCCCATTGCCAGAGCCAGCCAGCCCCTGGACCACAGCTCCAGCTCATTTTTCTTCAAGTCCAGCCCCAGCCTGGAAGAAAAAAGCCCCTTTCTCTCTTAGGGACCCTTGTCATCAGTTGGGGTCTACTCACTGGACCTCCTTGACAGGAATCAGCTCAGAACCTTGAGGGATCAACAGATTCTCCTTGGGAACTGATGGAGGAGTCCCTTCCCAATGCTCCTCTCCCCACTTTTGTGTTCACAAGCTCCCATTTCCTGAGCACCTACTAAGAGACACCCCACGCACACAGCAGCCAATTCTCCACATGCATGCCAAGGAACAGAAACTCTCAAATAACAAAGAACCCAAAAGTCATTGCTAATCACATTTGCATAATACGATTATTTTTTCAGCAGATTTACCTTCCTAATTACATTTGTCTCCAGCCAATATTAAAGTGATTTTGCATTCCCCAAGCACACTGGTGTTGAGCGAAGCTGCTCCAGAGGTGGGCCGGGAAATCATTTTGAAAGCCGAGATTTTGCCACGAAGTAGACAACTCCAAGTTGAGAAATTATTAAGACCCACCTACATTCCTAGGGGGGAAGAATAGCAGCAAATTGCATTTTTTACAGTGTTTTAAAGCTTGCAAAGGACTTCTTCAAGCATCTCATTTGATCTTTACAATAACCCTGTCACCCACTATACAGGCAGAGAAACTGAGATTGCTTTTCTTAGGACATTTAGGAATAAAGCCAGGACTCCATCAGGACTCCAGATACCCTGACTCCAAAGCTCTTCAGGGATGATGTCCCTAAGAGCTCCACTAGTCTTAACTGTCTAGCATCTACCACAGACGTAGATGCTGAAACACAGAAATATAATGGCCCAATTTGTTCATGTCTCCCTATATCTGCACCCTTGGGTACTCCCCATTGCACACTGACTCTAGAATTGGTCATGTGACTTGCTTTCACCAGTGAGACAGTATAGAAAACACGTCACAAACAGACACTTGCAAAGTACATGCCTCATGCCGTTCTTGGATTCCTTCAACTACCACTTGGGTAAGCTCAGGCTGGCCTATTGGAGGACGTGGGACACATGGGTCAGTCACCCTCATCACCCTGACCAACAGCTCATCAGCCACCAGACCCATGTGTGAGGCCACTGGAGTCCATCCAGACCAACCAACACATAAGTGACTCAGCTGAGATCAGCCATGCTGAACCCAGACGACAGAGTCGCTCAGCTGCCCCTAAGAGCCAGGGTGGTTTGTTACACTGCAAAACTAACCCTAACTGATGGCTATGGACTGAATGTGTATGTCCCCCAAAATTTTCATGTTAAAACCTACTGAATGTGTATGTCCCCCAAAATTTTCCTGTTAAAACCTAACCCCCAATGTGACAGTACTTGTAGGTGGATCCTTTGGGAGGTGATTAGATTGTGAGGGCAGAGTCTTCATCAGTGGTATTAGTACCCTTATAAAAGAGCCCCAAGGGAGCCTCCTTCACCTTCCACTACTGAGGACACTGAGAGCACAGCTGTCTATCAACCAGGAAGAGAGCCCTCACCACCAGACATCCAGCACCTTGGTCTGGTATTTTCCAGCCTCCAGAATGGCAAGAAATAAATTTCTGCTGTTTGTGAGCTACCCAGTCTACGGGATTCTTTTACAGCAGCCGGATGGACTAAGACATTGATACAGGGAGTGACAGAGCATCCCACTCCTCACTGGAGGAGGACTGTTGGCAGGAAGTGTTTCCATACACAGTCAGGCCTACACCCTCTCTCAGGCTCTGCTATTCCTGAGCCCTGATCCAGCCTGGGCAATTTCTCCACCCCAAATATCTGGCCTTGCTGAGTTCTGAAGCTCTGTTCTCAGGACATATAGAAGGTGTATTTCTTCATCCACCCTCTCATACTCCATAAACACTCTTCCCTAGTAAATCCCAATTACTGATGTGCTGCCCTTTCTTTGCCCCTGTGGAGACCCCACATGAAGTCAGTCGGGATTTCAGAGACAATTGCCCACGAAAATTAAGCTGGAGTTTGGAAGACCCACAGGCAAATCTAGGCAGTCACTGGGGTCAACTTTATCTAAGCCCAGGTGCGCTGACACCAAACCTTCTCACTGGTCTTAAGAGGTGGGCTTGCTTGAGGCCATGCCTGGATCCCTCTCTCCAGACAGTGCTGGCCCCAGTCATGTTCCTGTAACCAGCTCCATCCTCTTAACAGCTTTGTGACTCTAGCAAGTTACTAGTGCCTCTGTGTTTTTGTTTGTCCCTCTGTACAATGGGTATAATAATAGTACCTACCTCGTGGGGCTGTGTTGAGGTTTACATTTATATATGTAAAGAACTTACAAGAGTGCCTGGCACAAAGTAAGTGCTACGTAAGTACCAGTTCCCACTATACCTACTATGACGTCTCCTGTTAGAATTATGGTGCTGGTTATTCTTGTTCCCATGTCTCAGGGGAAGGGGCCTGGAGGAGAAAGGACAAGTTCATGCTTTTGGTTTCAAGCCCTTACATCAGCCTCCTGGAGGCCCCTTTAGCCTGCTCCCCAGGTTCAGGACACACAAAACACCCCCTTTCCCCTGCCTTTTCCTGGACCTAAGCCCAGCATGTGGTCTGTACTCATTAGTCAGAAGGTTGTTCTCAGATCTACACTCAAGGCTGGTTCTCATTCTGGGGCAAGAACAGCCTTTCTACCACAGTTCAATCCCAAAATCACTCACCCTTTCTGTTCTCACTCCTCTCTTTAAGGTCACAGTGAGGCAACTTGGCACTATAAACCTAGAGTCAGAGGGATCTGGTTCCAAATTCTGGCTGCCTCACTGACTGGTTGTGCAGGCTTAGGCAAATCACTTAACATCTGAGTTTAGGTTTCTTCATCTTTAAGATGGGTTATTGATACCTGTCTCCTACAAGTTGCTGTGAAGATTAAATGAGATAATATCCATATGTTAGTTAGAGTAATGGTAGCTTCTATAACAAATAAGTTCCACTATTTCAGGAGCTTTTCACAATAGAAGGGTATTTCTCATTTACACAGTAGTTGAATGAGATGGTTTCTTCTTAACTGGTGACTGTCCTTTGCACAGTGATTTGGGAGCCCAGGTTCCTTCCATCCCCCGTCTCTGCCATCCTCTAGGGGCACAGAGCCCTCTGCATCTAGCCAATAAACAGAAGAGCAAAGTTGGGGAGGACATCCCTTATTTTTACCCACCTTTACCCAGGTGGAACACGCATCACCTTCTTCATGTTTCGTGAATGAGACCAAGCCATGGGCACCATTTAAATGTGAGGGGGTTAGGAATAGAAATAGACCCCGGCTGGCCAACACTGCTGGGCACAACCCTACAGTGTGGAAGGGGAGCACAACCCCATGGTGGACAGACACCTGGTTATGTCTGTTGCAGACCACAGAGGCTTATAGAAATACCTTGGGCAGACAGGACGTGCTCAGCAAGTACTGACAGTGGCTGCTGTTACTATTACTGCCACCACCACTACCACACGGCTGCTATTACTATCTGATTAATAGTTGCTATGTAAAATAGAGATAATAATACCAACCTCTTGGAGTTGTGACAAGCATTAAATAAGGATGTGAAAGCATAAATGGTACTACTTGTCTCTTTCTCTTTCCACATCTAAGTCCCCAACTGCCCCTAGCATGCTTCCTAAGGTCAGGCCCTCCTAGGCTGAGCGTGATTTTTTTTTTTTTTTTTTTTTTTTGAGACAGAGTCTCACTCTGTCACCCAGGCTGGAGTGCAGTGGTGGGATCTCGGCTCACTGCAAGCTCCGCCTCCCAGGTTCCTGCCTCAGCCTCCCAAGTAGCTGGAACTGCAGGCGCCCACCAAGACGCCTCGCTAATTTTTTTGTATTTTTAGTAGGGACGGGGTTTCACCTTGTTAGCCAGGATGGTCTCGACCTCCTGACCTCGTGATCTGCCCATCTTGGCCTCCCAAAGTGCTGGGATTACAGGCATGAGCCACAGCAGCTAAGCACCCTTCTAAATAGAAAGCCAGGCCCCCACTGACCCCACCACCACCCCAAGGTTGTATAGGAAACTTGTCCTTCTCCAGCCTCCCTCACCCTCCAAAGAACCACTAAAGATAGTTTTCCAAGTCAAGCTCACCTGATATTTTAATGGTCAGAACAGAAAGCTTTCTGCCCACTTCTCACTGGGGCTCAACATGGACTCAAAGTAAGAAAAAATGGAATTTCATACTTTGCCTCCCATTTTCCATGACTGTTTCTTTTCCAATAGAAATGATGTTTCAGGCAGCTGTTTTCCAAGTCCCACCTCCCACCAGCCTACTCCCTCAATTTCTGTAAATTCCCACAACCTCCCACTTCTTTCTGGTCTATTTACTATAGACAGGATTTTGCTTTCAGGAGCAGGTGTCCCAGAGATGACTCTTTCTAGGACCAGGTTGTTAAATTAGAGTAAGTCTTCTGCCCAGGCAGTGGGGCTGTTCTCAGTCTTGTCCCTGATCTTATATTTGTATTACTTTACAGGAGACAAAAGGAAGAAGCTTGTGTTGGAAACACAGACACAAACAGAAGGGGTTGTTTGAGAGGAAGCCTGGAGGAGAAACACAGAGAGAAGGATGGAGATTCATCAGACATGAGTTCTATCCTGCCCTCTTTCTCTAGAGTGATATAGTGGGTTTGAATTCTTATTCTGCTTCCATAGCTGTATAATTTTTATAAAATCATTCTACCTCCCTGAACCTCAGTTTCCTCATCTATAAAATGGGACCTGATGCTCACCTCATAGGATTATTGAGAGCATTAAACAGGCATAATATTGCAACACAACTGGCAGGGTGCATATCGCTTAGTAGGGCAGTCAACAAATAACTCCTTTTGCCTTCCCCCTTCCAAAGGAAACACAGATAAAACTTTCTGAGTCTGTGGTTAACTGGAATTTTTCTAATAAAAAAAAGAATATTTTCTGAATGCAAACGTAGCATATTGTTAGTACCTCTTTAAGTACAAGAACATTTAGAATAGTGCTGGGCTATGAGGGACACAGGGCAGGAAAGTGGCCACAGCTGCTAAAAATCTTACTGTATAAACTTCATAGTAAGATGTTAATGTCTGATTCTGTTTACCTACAAAACAGCTGTTTTATACAGTTCAACCTAAATCAGATAGTGGCAATGCTTATATAGTGCTTACTATACACTAAGCCTTGTTCTAAGGATTTTAGTGCTCATTAAATCCTCACAACTCTGCAAAGTAGATACTACTATAAACTTATTTTGTAGCCAAAGAAATTTAAGCACAGAGAGGTTAAGTGCCTTGCCTGAGATCACACAGCTACTGTGAGAAGCAGAGCCAGGGTTTGAACCCAGATAGTCTAGCTCCAGAGGCCATGACTTAAGCCACTATATTTTACTGCCTCCTGTATGAATAATTGAGAGGTTTCCTGAAAAGGAACATGTGTATCTACTGGTCTCTCAGGTGAACTGGGAGAAGGCTTCAAAGACAGGTTGGCAGGGATGCCTGGAGGGAGGAGAGAGTGCCTATCACCCAGTGGTCCGTCTGCAGTCCTGAGCTAGCCCCATCCTGGAAGTGTGGTATCACTCCCTTCAGAACAACAAGACAGGTACTGGCAAGCACCTGGCCCCGCTCTCTTGCCTGAGCATTTTATTTTCCTGTCCTCTGTGGCACGGCTTTCATAAAACTATTCATTTCTTAATTCTGATGGCAGAAAAGAATCTAATCAAATTGCTTGAATATGACGACAGCCTCCCGCTAAGCCAGCTGCCTCCCGAGGGTCATTGGGAGACAACGCCCTGTTAATATTTAGCTCCAACAGCAAACATTATGGCTTTCAATTTAGAAGATTATGCTTCTGGTTAGTTATGTATCATATGTGCGCGCGCGCGCTCGCTGGGTGGCTCATCTCATCAGTGCAGGAGCATTTTGCCAGGGTTATAAAAAATGCCATTTTCTCTGCGAGCCCTTTCCACTCAGTGATCCAGTGAAGTAACATCGGGATCAAAACCATGTTCTGAAAAATAATTGATCTATTTCAGCAGCTCACAGGCCTGCATGCCAGCCGCCCAAAGGAGCCATTTTCAGGAGAAGCCAGGGGCCCACGTGGGAGGGAGCTGCAGGAGAGATCAGTCTCTGCGGTGGTGGCGGTGAGGGGGGCGGGGAGGAGGTGACGGAGGCTGTCCGTGGTGCTGAACCCAAGCTATCCTAGGATTGCCTGGCAGTACGAATGAACGCTGGCTAATGGAACTGGCTGACTGTTTGGGGAGCTGTGCCTATTCTAGGGTCTTGGATCATTACATTTTCCTTCTTTCCAGAGCTCCCAATCCTCTCTCTAGTTCTGGGTCCACTTCTTCAAGTGCCTTCTCCCGTTCTTGCCCTGTCATCTGCTTTCGTCGTGAGGGGCTCATTCCTACTAGCCACTTCATGGGTTTCTTTGTTGTTGTTGTTGTTTTCTTTTTTGTTTGAACTTGTCCTCAGGATGGCACAGAGGCTCTAATGGGTCTGAGAAGCTCAGTATTTAGGAAACACAGACCCTTCTCTGTCCCCTTTTTTCACCCTTCCTCTCATTCAATTTCTCTCTGTTGAATCATCAGGTCGACCGCCCCCGTCTCCCGCTCCCCGATCCCCCCCTTCCCGCCCCCCTCCCCCTCTCCCCCGCTCCCCTGCCCTCCCTCCCCCCCACCCTACCCTCCTTCCCTCTCTCCCCCCCGCCCTTGCTCCTCCTCTCCCCTCCCTGTCTACCTCCCTTTCCTTCTTCTTTGGCTCTTCCTTCCTTCCATAGCGCCTCCTTTCTCCTTGGCACTCTCTCAATCTCTTTCCCTTCTTCCTCTCTCTTCTCCCCTCTTCCCTCCATGGTGCTCACATTTGCACATGCTCCCTGTCTCACCCCCTCCGTCATCTTCTCTCTTCATTTGATCTTTCTATCCCTCTTCTCTACACACTTTACTCTCTTCTCCCATGATCTCCAACTTCTTAGGAACCCCCTGTCTTGCCTACTTCACCTCTCATCCTCCCTTCCTGGCTTCCTTCTTCCATCTGTCTTCCTCGTGGTCTCTCTCATTCTTTCCATATCTTTATCTCTTCATTTCTCCTTCTCTTTTGCCCTCTCTCTTCCTCTCTCCCTGTTTGCTCCTTCCTCTATTTTCCTCCCTCACTCTCACTGGCTCCCTCCTTCTCTCTCTGATTTGTCTCATTCTCTCTCTCTCTCTCTCTCCTGCCTCCCTCTCTCCCTCTTTCCCTACCATCCCCCTCCCTCCATCCTTCCCTCTCTCTTCATCTCTCTCCCTCTCTCTTTCTCTCACTCCCTCCCTGCTCCCATCCTCCTTCTCTCCATCTCTCCTCCTCCTCCCATCCTCTCTTTCTCTGCACACAGCTCCCCTCCCTAGGAGCTCCCAGCTGCCTAGTGAATTCATTTCAGCAGCTATTAGGGATCAGCACCTGCCCCGATACTTGGTGGGGAAGATGAGTTCGAGATAAGATGGGCTGTTTCAATCTCAGCACATCTGTAATTGCATTACCATTAAATTGCACCATTTTCTAAAGGTGAGAGCCCAGGGCCCTTGTGCCGAGTCTTCTGCAAATCCACTGCCAAGTCCTGCATGATGTGGAGGCCCCCGGCAGAGGGGAGAGAAGATCCAGCTTGATTTGACCACCGTATTAATACCCTTTGTCTTCAGGGTCTCTTGTTTTCCATTATATTTCAAAGGTAAAAGGACCCCTGGGAATCATTATTTCCAACCCTCTCATCTCTCAGATAAAGAAACAGAAACTCAAAGAAAGAAAGGGAATTGCCCAAGGTCACACAGGCATGAGCCACTGAGTTTGCAGATGTCCCTCATTCTGCAGCCTTCCTGTATTTTAGGACATGATCAGGAAAAGGTGGGGGAAGGGTAAAAACTTGATCCAGTATTTTTAGGTTCCAGGAGGGGTGGCCTTGATCCAATATCCACGGTTCTGTCAGATCTACTGGACAGGCACATGGAGCAGAGGATGGCAACATAATAATTTCTTGTGGTGTGTCAGGTTTGGCCAGGGACACAGAACAGGATTCATTTGGCCTGGAAGATAGGACAAAGCTGGCAAAAGCTGGATGGGAACTGGGCACATGAGAGTTCCAGACAGATGGGCTGGTATGCCGGGCAGGACTCTATCTCCAGCTAGGACCTGGGGGACACAACTGGGAAATCCATGCAGAAGGCGGCACATAAACCAAGGCAATAAGACGGACTGGCAATGGAGATTGCAGTCCAGGAGTCCACCCAGCCTGTGCCTGTCTGGAGGCTGGTCCAGGCAGGAGCTAGGAAGGATAGAATCTGGTAAAATGGAGACCAGGATGGGCTAGAGCCTGGAGGCAGAGGAGGCAGGGCACAGACACCTCCTGGGGATAGGTTCAGGGGGAGGATCAAGCACACACTGTGGATTGGACATCAGGAAAAGCTCCAGATAGGAGCTTATCAGATAGAACAGATGAGCCTGACCAAGGATCAGCATTAGTGCAGGGCACCCACCAGAAGAGAGCCAGAGGCCAGAGAGGGTATCATCTAGCACAGGGGTCTGTCCCCTGGGGCTCTGAGCTGCCTCACTGATGTTCTGGTTCCTGCTTTGGAAGGAAAATAGCTTCAGCGTCAAAGCCCAGGATTGCCTTCCACTAGAGGGTCATTCTCAGTGCCCAGCTACTGGTAAGCAGACTGAGAAAGGGGGGTTTGGGGCTGGAGGGGAGAGCAAGGAGATCATTACCACAGTGGCCTCCAAGGGTCTGGGAGCCCAGTGATGCCCTCTCTCCAGCCCCAGCACCGACAGCAGTGGGAATCTAAACAGGCAGGTTGAGGTTGAGCAGATGCACTTCCGCAGCACATCAGCCCCAGCTCCAGGGCTGGGAGACCAGCAAGCAAACAAACAAACAGCCAGCAAATGTGTCCCGGTGCCCGAGGGTCAGCCTGCCACAGTGGCTACACCTGCTTTGGCAAAGTATCTACTTTGAAGCCCAGCCTGATGCAGAGAGAGCATGCAGCACCCGGGGACAAAATAGGGAGGTTTAATGATGCGAAATAGCTGTGTGTGTAATCTGGGTGCGCTACGAGGGCTGCTGAGAGCCTCTAAAAGCTTCCCGGTCTGGCCCGCCTCTGAGGCCAACCCATTATGTTATTTGCTGCCTTGTGACCAGTTTGAAGCCAGCCCCAGCTGGCTCTGGTTCCATCCATCCACCCTGCTCCTTTCCCCCAATTCCAGGCACCCATGGGGCCCCGCCACAGGTCAACAGGCACACGGCGAGCTGCCCCAGCAATTCTTACATAAATCAATTAGGATAAATGAGCTTAGTGGTGTATGATGCCCTTACTCCACTGCATGCCTTCTGAACTATTAGTTCTCTAGAGAAGATTAATTAAGGGAGCATCATGCTAATGCTCTTTTAATGAAAACTGTTATTTAAGTTTAAGAAGAGCAGGTATCAAAGGTATAGGAGTTCGATACCTGTTATGAGCATCTCAAATCAGGGGCGACGGATGGAGACAACCTCAGAATGGACCTGTTGAAACAGATAGAGAGCCAATGACCACTCTGAACCTTCTGGAAAGTTGCAGTGAGTCCTAAAAGGTTTTCCCGGAATTGCATGTGTTTGTGGAATTAACCTTACAACCTACTTGAACAGGCTTTCTTATGTTGGTGGAAACAGAGTAGGAAAATGGAGAAGGAGCTATTGAAGGGAAGAGGCTGGTTGGCCTTAAGTAAGTTAAGAGTGGGGTATAGACAGAAAGGGCTCATTTGATTTGTGGTCATATTAATAGAGGTATAATACCATGAGTAAAGGAGGTGATTGTCTTGTCCTAGATAGTCCAGTTCATGGAAAGTCACATTTCCCAGTTGCATTAACCTGATGGAATACATGAAGTGGACAGTGACTAGAATGATGAGAGACCTGGAAACTGAATTCTATGATGGTTGCAGGTAGCTCCTGGGAGAATTCAGCAGATGAGGATGAGTGTGGCAAAGCTAAGGATCATTTATTCTCTAAAATAGTGGTTCTCAGCCCTGGCTGCTTCTCAGAATCATCTGGGGAACCTTTAGTAAATACTAATGGCCAGACCTCCTCCCCAAAAATTTTTATTCCATTCATCTGTGGTGGGCTCAAATATTAATATTTTTAAAGGCCCCTCAAGTGATTCTAATGCACAGCCAAGGCTGAGAAACACTGCCTAGAGGGATGTTACAGGTAAAGAGGGATGGTGTTTATTTTGTGTGACTACAGAGAACAAAACAAGTAAGGGTGAGTAGAAGCTTTTGTCCTGATATCTCGGAATCCTATTGCTGGAACCCTGGTGGACCAGCAGAGGACAGGCATGAAGTGGATCAACACTGAGCCAAGGGCTGGCTTCTCTGTGGAGGGTATTAGCAACTGAAACACAGTGCCAAGGGATCGGACAACCAGAAAGACCCACACAGAGGTGGAAATGATTTGCAAGCAACCTTATACTTACTTACTGAATTTTTATAAAGGAGAACACAAAGGAGTCAGCCATATCCCCAGGATCCCTGCCCACCAGAAAGTCGGCTGGGGGTTAGAGGCAGTGAAAGCAGTATCTCCAGGCAGAAGCAACACTCAGAGCTGGACGGGCAAGTCAGAGTGTCAGTGGTCAAGGCAGCCCCAGCTGAATATAGTCAGGGGCCCAGCCAGTTGCCAAGTGCCCAGGACGGGGCATGGCCCTGCCCCCAGGAAAGAGGAGCCTGGCAAGAACTGTGCAGACGTGCTGGGGCCATACCCTCCTGGGCCAGTGTTTAGGACTGGGTTGTTGTCCTGGAACGTCGGAATCAGAACCAAAAGGCCCTTGGACCAGGAATGGGTGGCCATATTTTGGGGAGGTGTGAATGTGTATTCTCTAAACACCTGCTAGAGGCCAGGCCCATGAGGTAGCTTCACATCATCATCTCTTTATTCCTAACAATGGCCCTACAAGTCATGGGCAGTTTATGGACACATTCAAGATGAGAAAACTGATGCTTGAAGAGCTCAAAAGACCCTCCCATGGTCCCTGCCAGGATCTGAGTGCAAGCTCTTTCCATGGGCCTAGGCTAAGGGCCATGCTGCCCTGTGGTGGGCTGTATGTGCCCAGGACTGAGGCCAGGAGAGGCAGGCACTCTAATGGAGGAAAAGCCACACCAATCTCCTGCCATGCCTGGCCCCCACCCACCTCAGAGAAAGCAGAATCTATGGGGTCTTTGGAGCCCCAGAAGGTTGAGGGGCAGACAGAGGATCCCCTGTGACATAGACTGGGCAGGAGTTGTGCACTGTGTGGCGCTGGCTTCTCTAATCCAGAGATTCTGCACAGCCTCATGTCCTCATCTGCCAAATGGGAACAGCAGCCCCTGTGATGTCCCCTGCCGTGGGGTGATGGTGTGTAAGAAGTTTGGAAATATTTCAAACCCAAGTAGGGCAAAGCCACCTTCCTTCCCCGTGGGGATAAAGCACGATCCCCTAACACACATACACCCCTACATGCATACACAGACACACAAATACGTGCACACCCAGGGACACAGACATGTGAGCATCTTCATTTACACATAATGTACTAGTAGCACTGTGTTTGTTCCTGTTGTCATCCTCAAGCCCCTGGTAAAATGTTGTTTAACTATTCCAGTCCGTTCTTAACAAGGCCAGACTTTTCATGCTTGGGCCAAATAACCAATCAGGAACAGGGTGCCCCTTAACACACATAGAGGGCACTTGATAGATGTTCGGTGAAGGAAAGAAAAGAAATTTAATAAACGAATGGGTGACCTTGCACTGTAATTCCATCTTAACAACTCACATAAATAGAAAGCTTTACAGCTGACAATGAGCTTTGATACATTTTCTCTCAAATAATCGTGTGACAGATATTAGTATTTCCACTTTACAGATGAAGCACCTGAAGTTCAGAGAGGTTAAGTTACTTTCCCAAAGACACACAGCTAGTAACAGAATAAGAAGTGGTAGAGCAGAGAGCTGGGCAC
Source organism: Piliocolobus tephrosceles (assembly GCF_002776525.5). Classification (NCBI taxonomy): domain Eukaryota; kingdom Metazoa; phylum Chordata; class Mammalia; order Primates; family Cercopithecidae; genus Piliocolobus; species Piliocolobus tephrosceles. The sequence goes on along the minus strand of NC_045434.1, from coordinate 185,187,280 downwards.
ACACCTCAGGAATTACATAAGACCCCAGTTACCCATCCTGAAGTCCTCTGCTCCCCACCCCCGGAACCTCCCCCATCTTTTTCAGTTCCATTACCCTGCCTCCTTTTCTCCATAGCCCTATTACTCATATGTTTATCTGTTACAGTCTTTCTCTCCCTCCAGAAAGTAAACTCTAGGAAGACAGGAACTCTATCCCTCTTGTTCACTGACGCATGCCCAGTGCCTAGTAGAATGCCTGGCACACAAATGTCCTGCTGAGCAGTGATTCATAATTGGCTGAGGGATTGCTAGGGGGTTGGGGGAGATGACAGCAGTGGGGGGAGGTATTCATAGTGACACCTCCCACTCCTCCGTGTTCTCCTTTGCAAAGGTTCAGTAAACAAATGTCAGGTTCATTGCAAATTATTTCTGCCATCTCTCATACAATGGAGTTAACAGCTGGCTGAGCTACAATATATCAATTGTATAAATTCCGAGGGCATTTTCATGTTTCAATCTCCTTATGTATTTCTAGTTGACCAAACTTGTTCAAATTACTATTAACTGCAATCCCATCACCTGGCTCACTGGGCAGGAAGGCAGTGGCTTGGGTTTAACTCCTGAAGTGCCATGCATGGGACAGGAAAGCGGTCTGGGGCTAGCAAGGGAGGTGGAGAAGAATCTGCTGTTAAAAGCCAATCAGTTTGCTTTAATCTGTAGATCTCATTCTCCATTTTCCATGGGGGCTTCTGTTTGACCACCTTCCATCCAACTTCTGTATCTTATCAGATCCTTCTCTCTTGGGACTTTAAGGCCATTTCCTGCTACATTTCCACCCACACCAATGACTGATAGAACCCCCTCCTGAAATACAGTCCCCAATTCAAATTCAAAGCCCCATAGTAGACAGACACAATGAAGCAGGGATACTGAGAAAGTGGATTTCTATTTGGACAAAGTTGTAATCCAGTGGGAGTCAGGGGAGAAGGGGAATGTAAAAACTCTTTAGGGCTGGGACAAGGACCTGCTCATGCATCACTCAATCCCTAGTACCTGGCACAAAGGCTAGCAAGTAGCAAGGACTACAAAATATTTATTGAATGAATGAATGAATGAATGAATGAATGAATGAATGAATGAATGAATATAATACAAAGACCATGGGTCTTGGGATCAGATAACTGACCTCAATTCCTGCTTCAACCATTTTGTGATCTTGGGCCAGTCACCTAACCGCCCTGAGTCATAGTTTCTGCATCTTTAACATAAGCACAGCATTCAGAGTGGGAAGGTGTCACGTGACCCCTCCCCCAATTTTCCAGAGGGAGAGAAAAATCTTGTAACTGTCAGTAACATGCTAGAACTGTCAAAAGCACACAAAAGAACTATGCCAATTGTGAAACAGAAGTCACAGTTCTGTTTATTTTGTAATGATGTAAACTCCACAATTTTTCCTTACAGATAAAAATGCAAACCTTTCACTGCTATATCCAAGAAATCTGTAAACTTCAAACATTGCAGACCTGCCTGTCTAAGGTAAATGAAACACAGACAATGTTAGTGGTGTCCTCATGAGAGTTAGCCCAGCCTGGGGTGGGGGTTCCCTTCCCTGTGAACAAAGGGGGGTCATTCAGAGAAACACAGCTCACATCATCCAGTTGGGGAAAAGCTTCCTAGAGTAGAAGACAACCAAGTGAAGCCAGGGAAATGGGCAGGATTTGACTAAATGGAGATGGAGTTGGGTGGGGTTGTTATAGCCCATGATGCTCTCATGATGTCAGGCCAGTGGAAACTGAGGCTAGTTGTTGGATTCTGTCCTATCTCAGCCCCAGCCCAGCCTCGCTTTGAGAATAACAACATCAGCAATAATAATAGTCCATTTATTCAGCATACAGCCCAACTTAGCTTAGGCACCATGCTAAGTACTCACACCTAGTATCTCATTTAATCTCCATGACTTACCCACAAAATAAATATTATTGCATTCTGACATGGCTCCTGATGATGCAGACCTCGTGACTTGCTTCTAAAGAAAAGAATACGGCAAAGTGGATGGGATGCCACTTCCAAGAGTAGGTTATAAACAACTGTAACTTCAGTTTTGTTTGCTCTTATCTCTCTCTCTCTCTCTCTCTCTCTCTCTCTGTAGGTGTGTATTGTGTGTCTGCCAGTCTGTCTATCTGTCTCTCTCTCTCTGGCTCTTCGTGTACTTACTCTGATGAAACAAGCTGGAGAGGCCCATGTGGCAAGAACTGAGGTCAACTTCCAGGCAGGAGACTGAGACCATTAGTCCAACAGCCCTTGAGGAACTGACTCCTGCCAATAACACGTGCATGAGTTTGGAAGCAGATCCTTCCCCAGTGGAGCCTTCAGATAAGACTACAGCCCCAGTGACACCTTGACTGCAGTCCTGTGAGACAGCCTGAGTAGAGGATCCATTCAAGCTGTGTCCAGATCCCTGACTCATAGAAACTGTGAGATAATCAATGTGTATTGTTTTCAGCTACTAAATTTTGGGAATATTTGTTACTCAGCAATAGGTAACTAAAACAATTGCTCTTCTCAGTTTGTGGATAAGGAAATCAAAGCTCAGTGAAGTTATTAAGCTTGCCTGGGCCACACAGTGAGTAAGTGGAGGAGCCCACATTACAACCAAAGTTCATCTGACTCCAAAGCCCACGTTTCTATCCACCAAGAACCCTCCCCCTCTCTGGAGCCCAACACTCCAGAAGCCAGCTGGCCTCCCAATCACAGACTGTGAGACTCCACCATCGGCCCCTTAACCTCCTGTCCACAGCCCTCCTGTTCAGGGGCTTGGCTTTATTGGATTTTGAAGCTTCAGTCAGTCCCTAGTGAGAGCCAGTGGAGGCACATAAAGTCCCATGACTTCTGGGTCCACCTTGGGTGGACATACTGTCCTTCCTCCTTGCCTGGAGAAGATGGTGGTATACAAGAAACAGTGGCAAAGAAAGAGACAGGGGAGGAAAATGTGGAGGTCGTTTGTAAAGAGCCTCCCTCCACATTCTCAGACTTTTCCTGGCACCCTCTCCACCCACCTTCCCTAGTCCCATCCTCATCAGCAGCTCCTCAAGGCCTCCAGTGGTCTCAGCCCCATTGCCACCCTACCCACAACACTTTGCTTCAGGTCTGAGCAGGAGAGGACTTCCTGTGCCTGGCTCATGGCTCTTTCCCCAGGATCCAGCACAGGCCTAGCCCAGAGCAGCTGGAAGGTGGCATCCTCCAGGGTTCCAGAAACCAAGGAGATGGAGTCAACCAGACTGGGTTCCAACCCCTGCTCCACCATTTGTGCTGTGTGACCTTAAGCAACCTCTTCAGTCTCAGTTTTCTCCCATCCAAGTACCAACCAGTCCTGACCCTAACTCTTAGCTTCCAAGATCAAGCAGGATTGGGTACGTGCAGGGTGCTGTGGTTATAGACTAGTGTCAGTCTTCTATCTGCAAAATGGGAATAACAATCACAATAATGACAAAGTTCTGAATCTAGTGCCTGGAATATGGTCAACAGTTAGCAAATATTATCTACTAGTACTGTTATCATGATTATTATTTCCATTTTTTAAAATTAGGGTAGTTATATATTTCATGGAACTGTCCACTGGCTGTAAAACTATGTGGTCTATTGTATAAACCACTAAGAAAGAAAAATGCTATCAGTTATAACCCCACCAATAGTAAGATGTTGACCATTTATTTCTAAGAGTACATCATATAATTAATGAAATACAGAAAGGGTGTCTGCTTCACAAAGCTGTTGTGAGAGGATTGAGAGGGATGATACCAAGGCATTCAATAAATGTTTGTTGAATGAGTGGAGGTTGGATTCCTGCCCAGGACCCAAGATGAATCCAGTGTTCTTCCCTCTCTGCACTCTCCCCACCCTTGCCCACTCTGTAGCACCCACAAGAGTGCAGAAATGATCTGCAGGGGGGCAACTCCCATGAGCTCCATGAGCCCCCTTGCTGCATAGTCTCTCAGTTCCAGGACCATCAACCCTACAGAGCCGTCCTTCTTGCAGCCAAGGGAGACCCCACTCTGACCACCTAGAGGTGCCTCCTCTCCTTGAGGCTATAGCCTCAGGCAGGAGCATAAAGCCTGGTCCAGCAGCCCCAAGGCCAATCCACAGCCCAATGGGGCAGCACTCAGACTCCATGTCTGAAGAGCAGCATTCCCGTCCTAGCTTGCTCCTTCTACCACTGCCCTCTCTGTGCCTCAGTGTCTTTCTCTGTAGAATGTGGATGATGATTCCTTCTTCTCAGGATGACTGTGAGAAGCCTATAAGACAATGTCTGTGAAACCCTTCCTTGCTTGGGTATGAGAAATTTGCCCCACCAGAAATGAAGTCCCCTAGACCTCTTTGCTGCCCACTGGACTTCCATCCAACAATGAGAAAGTTCAGCAACTTATCCCTTCTGCTCAGGATTGGTCAACTTCCCAAGGCCAAGGCTCAGGGGCAGGAAAGGGGGCATTGGGCAGAGGCCTCTCCCTAAAAGCCTCCTGAAGCCAGGACTGCACAGACCCCTGTGGATGCTCCTCCAGAAGGTTCTGCCCCAGCTCTTCTGTGTCTTTCCAGCAGTCAGAGCCCAGGCCCCCAGCTGAACAAGCCCCAGTGATTAAAGGCATCTGAGCTGGAGGCAGTGGGGAGAGCAGATAAAGAAATGACGGTCCCCAGCTTCCAGGGTACAGCTGTGCCTCCCTTGGGCAGGGATAGGCATTCACAAAGCTCAATGGCTAATCCAGTTTTCAGAAATACAAGTTTAGGCTTCTTTATGTCCATGTGTCTCTCCCAAGCCCCTCTGCCTGGGAGGGTCTGTTTCTCCCTGCCACCTCCTGCCATGGTGAGGTATTAAGGGCCACCGAGGCAGGTGGAGCTCAGCTCCCCACCCCCAGCCAGACATCCTGGCTCACCTAGGACCCGTGCAGCAGCTGCTCAGGAACAGCAGTCCCTCCCTCTCTCGGTGATGATGAGCTCCTTATCTCTCTGTGCAAATCAGGAGCACTTCATGGTAATCCAGCCCAGCTCCAGCCTCAGCAGACTCTCCAAAATAAAAGAGCTGGATCACAGTCATCCAACATTTCAGTTCCCCTACCGCTGCCCCCGCCAGCAGCCAGGCCTGTGAGGAGCGGGTGATGCTGCATGTCCTCCCACTTCCCTGGGCCTCCTCCCCAGCCTGAGTCCCTCCTCCCCAGTCTCCGGGTGCCCAAGAGCCCACGGCCAGCTTCCCCTCATGTCCTAAGGGAGTCAGGCCCTGAGCAGAGTCCATGCCCCACAGAGGAACCAATCACAACAACACCCATCCTTCAGGGAGACTCAGAACCAGCCAAGCACTAAGCCAGGTGTCGCTAGGCCAGGAGCTCGGCATGAATGACCTCATTTAAGCTCACGACCGGAAGGAGCTTTAGTCCCATATTTCAGATGAAGGGCAGAGAGGTACACCTAGTGTTGGTAAGTGGTGGGAGTAAACAGCAACACCCCCACCACCTAAACCACTCTGCTCCTGGGCACCCTTGCTGCCCCCACCTCCCCTACACAGGCACCCACCCCTGGGAAAAGACTGACAGTTCTGGCAATGCAGCCGTACACATGCGCTCCCTGAGTATACCCACGCACATCCTCATGTGCTCAGGACTCAAAGCAAGAATGTTTCCTCAAATGGACCCAAAAGGAGTGTGAGATTCAGGTTGCAAACTCTAGGCCTAGGCTGTAAAGTGGAAAATCAATTTGTAATGGAGGAAGCCACGCTGTCCCAGAGGTACCTGGGAGAGCCCAGCAAGCCAGCAAGGCACAGGCAGCAGCCCCCGCAGAGGAGCGATGCTGGCTGCTTAGGAGGCGGGACCTGTGCAGCCCTGCATTGTCTCCAGATCGCTGTTACCAACAGGTTCCCACTTCCGCTTCCCGCCGGCGGCTCCCGCGCAGATGCTGAATTCCAAATGCAGCGAAAAATAAATATTTTAAGGCTCTGTGGCCTGAGTCACCGGAGTTTGGTGGCAGCTAATGCTCTGCAGCTGGCCCTGCCCACGGGCCTACTTAGCATGCAATTAAGATGCAAAATAACATCCCTCAAAAGCTCCCCTCCAGGCTTCTTTGCTTCTCCCTTCAAGGGTGTGGTGGATTAAGAAGATTCTGGAACAGTAGGGAGGCACTTCTCCCACTACCTTTATTGGCCAGCGTGCCAGGCTAGGTTTATGGGCTTGACTCAGAGCCAAGCTTAGGGTTGAGACTCTAGTCCTTGGCTGCCCTCTTCTCCTGCCTCCCTGCAAGCCACTCCAGCACGGCACACAGGAGCCTGAAAAAGCAAATCAGATGGTATCACCACTTATGACTCTTCAGTGGTGCCTAACTGGCTTTAGTTTGTAATTCAAACCACTGACAGTGACCTCTAAGCTGACCACCCAACAGCTCCTCCTGAATCTCCAGCCTCCTCTTCTTCCACTCTCCCTCACCAGCCACCTGGGCCTTCTTTCAATGCTCCAAGAAGCTTCAGACCCTTTGCACATGCTGTTTCCCTTTCTCCTGATCTGCCCCTGGCTGGCTCCTATTCAACCTTGAATATCGCCTCTTCAAAGATGACTCCCTGGGTCACCTCACCTAATGGGAAGCACTCACTACGTGCCAGGCACTGCACAGGTACTTTATGAAAGCTGGGGGGTAAGCAAATGGAGGCACAGAGCTGGGAACTTGCCCAGGGCCACACAGCCAGGGTTCAGGTTTGAACACAGGTATTCTGGCTTCAGAGTTCAGGTCCTTAACCACTGTACTATGCTGCCTGGAGCAGCACCCTGTCGCCATCTTCCTCCCTGGCTTCTTCCCCTCTACCTTTAGTTGGTTTTTTGTCTGCCCCTCCCCCCTGCCCCTTAATGACACTATTAGTCCATGAAGACAGGAGCTTTGTCTGTCTTCCTGTCTCCTGCTTCTCCAGCACCTACAGTAGTGCCTGGCAAGCAAGGGTGCTCAACATTTATCTATTGGCTGAGTGACTGAATGCATGAATGAAGTGCTCCAATCTGCTCCACCTCCTCCTGCTCCTTCTCTGTAAGACGCACTGCATGGCACATAGGTTTTTGGGGAACAGGTCTTCAAGGCCTGGGTGCTGAAGCGACTCCTTGTCAAGACAGGACAGCATTTGTATCAGGTTTCCCAATTTAAACCTCCTCCTAAGGCTGGGCGCGGTGGTTCACACCTATAATCCCAGCACTTTGGGAGGCCGAGGCAGGTGAATTGCCTGAGCTCAGAAGTTCGAGACAAATATGGGCAACATGGAGAAACCCTGTCTCCATAAAAATAAAAATTAAAAAAAAAAAAATTAGTCGGGTGTGGTGGCGTGTGCCTGTGGTCCCAGCTACTCAGGAGGCTGAGGTGGGAGGATCACTTGAGCTTGGGAGGTGGAGGTTGCAGAGAGCCAAGATCATGCCACTGCACTCCAACCTGTGTGACAGACTGAGATCCCATCTCAAAAATAAATTAAAAAAAAAAACTCCTCCTGCTACAGCTGGTTCTAGAAGAGCAAGGGAGACAAAGAGGCAATGAATTTGTCTGTGGTTCCTGAACTGCTGTGGGCTGTAGGGGGACAAGCAGGACAAAAATGCAGGGGGAGTATTGAACCAGCTAAGAGAATACGCCCATGGACCAGCCAGCAAGGAAACTGCAGGACCTCTAAGTCTGCACACGGTCAGGGGGAAGGACTCCTCTTACTGAGCACAAATTGCATCCTTTAGGAAAGAAGTCATTATACGAAAAAGATACTTGCACACGCATGTTTATAGCAGCACAATTCGCAATTGCTAAAATGTGGAACCAGCCCAAATGCCCCTGGTATGTATATATAGTATGTATATATATATATACATACTATGGAATACTACCCAGTATTGGAATGAATTAATGGCATTTGCAGCAACCTGGATGGGATTGGAGACTATTACTGTAAGTGAAGTAACTCGGGAATAGAAAGCCAAACATACTATGTTCTCAGTCATAAGTGAGAGCTAAGCTATGAGGATGCAAAGGCATAAGAATGACACAATGGACTTTGGAGACTCAGGGGGAAAGGGAGGAAGGGGGTGAGGGATAAAAGACTACAAATTGAGTTCAGGGTATACTGCTTGGGCGATGAGTGCACCAAAATCTCACAAATCACCACTGAAGAACTTACTCATGTAACCAAATATTTCACCTGTTCCCTAAAAACCTATGGAAACAAAAAAAACTTAAAAAACAAATTGCATCGTTTAGGATTGTTGGGTCACAGAATTGTCACTTATCCAGACTGTTATAGGAACTAGCGAGGGCAAAGTGCTGGTGTCCTCAGGGGACCATAAGGCAAATATGGGCCAGCAAAGTGAGGCAGCTGCTAAAGAAATTTAGTTCACTCTCAGGCTTTATCAGTAGGAATACGGTGTATAGATTGAGGGAGACAATTGCCTCACTGCACCTTCCCAGGCCACACTTCCCTGGAGTGTTGCATGTAGTCCTTACCACATTTTAGGGACACCTCACCAAATTTTTTTTAATGGAATCTCACTCTGTCGCCCAGGCTGGAATGCAGTGATGCGATCTCAGTTCACTGCAACCTCCACCTCCTGAGTTCAAGCAATTCTCCTGCCTCAGCCTCCCAAGTGGCTGGGATTACAGGGGCATGCCACCAAGCCTGGCTCAGTTTTATATTTTTAGTAGAGACAGGGTTTCACCATGTTGGCCAGGCTAGTCTCGAACTCCTGACCTCAGGTGATCTGTCCGTCTCGGCCTCCCAAAGTGCTTGGATTACAAGTGTGAGCCACCACGCCCAGCTTCTCATCAGCTTTTGAATGTATAAATGAGACATTCCGAGACCCACTGCAGGAACTGTTGCTGTCAGCTAGGAGGACAGCAAATCCAGAGACCCTGAGCTTTGTTTGCAATCTCTGAAGGCTCCCAGGAGATGGAGCTCAGTTTCATGAAGGAAGAAGGATTTGAGTGCCAGAAACTGTAGACTAAAGGAGCCTCACCCTAAGGGGAGTGACATTACTGCCATGAAAGGCGATAAAGCCAAGGCTCACAGCATTTGTGAAGAGATGGCAGCGAGGATGCTGAACCTGTGAAAGGGGTGCCTGGAGGGACAAGTCTTGCAGCTCAATGTGGTGCACCTGCCAGCAGCGTCCATCACCTAGGAGCTTGTTGGAAACAGAGAGCTTCAGACCCCAGCCCTAAAAATCAGAATACACATTTTAACAAGATCCTTAGGTGAGAAGCACTAGGCTAGACGCTGGGGGTGGAGTCAAGGCCTGTCAAAAGGGAAGTGACTCAGTCACCTGTTTGGAGGGCCCCAGCTGAGCACTTACCTGTTGTCAGGTCCCAGAATCCCCTTTGGAGGAACTTCCACTCTGGTAGGGGCAGCAGACTCCTAAATAGGCAAGCAGCATAAAAGGAAGCTCCAAGTGCTGATAGGAGGCAGTGCAAGGTGGGGTGGTCAGTTCTGGGGGAGGGTGAGACGTGAGAACACCAGAAAGGGCTCTAAAATAAGACCCAGAACTGGCCAGTCACGGTGGTTCATGCCTGTGATCCCAGCACTTTGGGAGGCAGAGACGGGTGGATCACCTGAGATCGGGAGTTCGAGACCAGCCTGGCCAACATGGTGAAACCCTGTCTCTACTAAAAATACAAAAATTAGCTGGGCGTCGTGGCGTGCTCCTGTAATCCCAGCTACTCGGGAGGCTGAGGCATGCGAATAGCTTGAACCTGGGAGGTGGAGGTTGCAGTGAACCAAGATCGTGCCACTGCCCTCCAGCCTGGGCAACAAGAGCAAAATTCCATCTCAAAATAATAATAATAATAAGGCCCAGTGCTGTTCAAGGTCACACAGCAAGGACAAAACAAGCACAGAGCCCCAGGTGCCTGGCTTCCAGCTCGCCTGGTTGTGCTGTGTGTCTCTGTGTGTGTGTGTGTGCATGCACGCCTGGGTGTGGGTATCTACATCTATGATATTTGACATCATTGGTCATGCTCATGGTCATGTGTGAGCTGTGTAAATATGTGAAGTGTGTGTGTGTGGGATGCATCTACGTGGGAGCATGGGTGGTTGTGGGAGTGTTTCCACAGGCAAGGCTGCAGCTGCTGTGGCCAGCCTCCCCACCATGCACAGTCCTTGACCATCAGCAAATGGGACCTTGAGCTTTGCAGTTCCCCCAGGCCCAGCCTCACTTGCCTTTGATGACTGACCCTGGAAAAGAAGGGTCCTCTGGGCCTGTCAGGTGTCCCTGGGCTGACCCAGGGCACCTACAGCCTTCTTCCTGACTGAACTTTTCTGCCCATGTGGCCTCAGGCAGTTCACAAGACACCTCTGACCCCTGCCCCCCATTCCCAAGTGAAAGTGGGCAGAAGATGGGACAAGGGCAGGAGCCACAATGGTTGTTCCCTCCACCCAGACCTACCCACTGCAGCCCCTCCATGGGCGAGGGCTCTCTAGCAACACTGACCAGTCTCCAGGCTGCACTGCTGGTGCAGGACAGCCCCTCTCCTTCTACCTCTTTGTCCTCTAGCTCATGGTCCTGACCTAGCCTAGCCCCATGTGCCTGGCCTTTGCCTGAATTTATCCTGAATACCTCTCCCCCACCTACCTCCTACCAGCCACCCAGGCTTGGCAGTGGAACAAGAGTGCCCCGTGCCTTCTGGCTGAGCTTGGCCCTGGGCTGGGGATTTCAACCATCCTGTGGCCAAGGGAGGTGGGCTAGAAGGCAAGGGGACAGCCAATCTTTCTGTGCCCAGAACATGGACTCTGGATCACAGAAAGTCCACTCTACTTCTTACTCAGGCAAGTCACCCCACTCCCCTGATGTCAGTTTATTCATTGATAAAATGGATATGTAGTACCAACTTCCAGACATGCTGTGGGGTCAGATGAGATCATAAGAACAGTAACATGCCGTGGACACTGTGTGGGTCAGCAGGGTTTTCTCTGATGCCAGCAGGGTGGAGGATGAGCGTGAGGTCAGGGTGGCTTCGGAGAGGAAGTGACAGGACTGCTCATGAGTGAGATGGCCCTGGAAATGCCCAGTGCTTCTGGGGAGCTGGCCCTCATGGGACCACCAAGGCTCCAAATGGGAGCTGAGCAGGAGTTGAGAGATGGACGCCATGGGTCTGGGACCCCAGAACCTCAGCTTCCCTGGGGGATCACGGCTCTCCAAGGAGACACAGGGCAGAATTTTCTCCCCAGCAAGCTGCTTTGGTAGAGTGTGGGGGCAGCCACTGGTGATAAGGGCAAGAAGTGGGAGGGACATGTTCAGGGGCCAGAATCTGAACACCTCTAACAGCGGAAGCCCTACAGCCCTGCCCTTCCGAATGCGAGATGGTCGCAGGTGACAGCCCACAGGCCGGAGCAGCCAGACCACAGAAATGTTGCTCAGATCTCAGAGCTGGTGGCCAACAAGGTCTGCTTCCTAAGGGCCTCCCAGAGGACTGAGGGTGAGGATAGGACTGGGCAGCCTCAACAGCTCAGAAGCTGGCACCTGCAGCCCCCTCAGTGGGAGCAGGGAGCTCAGGGAGTCAGCTTGGGGGTTCACAAGCTGCATGACGACCTCTGAGCCACACTGGCCGCTTCTGGCAGATGGGATCCTAACCCGCCTTCCAGCGTTGCAGGGAGGATGAAATGGCATGATGAACAGCAAGTGCTCTGCAAAGTCCCCAGTGCTAGGTGCATGGTAAAGCCCTGGAGATGCTCAGCATCCTCAGCAGTCCCTTGGTTCTTCTTTCCCAGCACACAAACAGCCCAGATTCAGAAGCCAGTTCTCCTACTGCTTAGCTGGGTGGCCTAGGGCAAGTTACTTAACATCTGTAAAATGGGGAGAATAAGGGCTCTCCTTATGAGGCTGTCGTGAGGATTAAATTAGTTAATAAATGTTGAGTGCTTAATCAGAGCCTGGCACCAAATAAGAGCTCAATCAACAAGAGCGAGACTACTACCGCTGGCATTGTCATTCCCATCGCACACCTCCTCCCTCACCACGCCAACACAAGAGCGCCCCATCCCCAGGCTTTGCATTCAACCTCTGCTTCCTCTGGCTGTTGCTCTCTATAAGCCCAGCCTCCCAAGCCACCTGAGGACAAGACCACAGCTCCTGCCTCAAGTCTCTCTCTAGACCCCTCGCCTACTCTCAGCATCCAGATGCCTGATCTACCTGGAGTTGGTGGTGGTGGCAGAAGAGCTCAGAGAGAGATGGCCTCTGGGGCCTGATAGGCAGGTCCTGGCCCCCCACAGATGGGCCAGGGCATGCAGCGTGAACATAGGTTGGATACGCTTAAGTGCACACGCATGAACCACAATGCAGGCAGCCATTCCAGCTCCCAGGCTCAAGCCACCATGTTCTTAGAACACTGAGGGGGGCAAAGCCAAAGCCCCTCCCTCCTCAGCAGCCATCTCTTCTGCAAGTGGAGCTGCTGCTGCTCAACAATGCCTTGTTGCCACCTAGAGTCCTCCCCTGGCATCTCTAGGCCCTGCTGGCTGCCCAGCTCCAGCCCCCCGCCCCCACCACTAGCTCCCACAGTTGGGGTGGAATAGGGGGAAGGGGCTAGGAGTAAGGGGAGAGACAGGGCAGGAGAGGAGGCACCTGGGCACTGCTGGGCAGAAGCAGGAGAGCCGGGTTCCAGCCCCGGCTGGGTGTTAGCTCTTTACATTGCCTCATGCAAGCTGCTACCCTCCTCAGCCTCAGCTTCCCCATCTGTAAAGGGACAAACATTCACACATAGGTCTGTGGTCGACAGACACATACAGACACTTTCTGGCTAGAGGTCTCTAGGGCAGGAGCTCATGTGGAGTGGTACAGTCTTCTGATGAGAAGATGGCTCCCCAGGCTAGGCCTTGGTGGAAACTACCACTAATCCCACCTCCCTGGCCATAGCCGAGAAGCTGGAGCTGCCCTGGGTTCAAATCCCAGATCCACCACTTTCTCACTGTGGGACTTTGAGCCAGGTGTTCAGTCCTTCCTCTATGCAACGGATACAGACAAACACTCAGCACAGTCCCCAGGCCACAGTGGGTCCCCAGCAAATGCCAACTATGACCAGCTACTATTGCCTGCCCAAGAAGGCTGGAAACGGTTTCTTTTGGGACCAAATAATCCACAGGTGCTTCTCCTGTGTTTCATTTTACCTGAATGGAATCTGCCAAAAACGAAGTGAGGGGACTCCTATTTCGCTAAATTAGAAGAATTTGGGTCACATGGCAGAAACCCTGGCAACCAGCTCCAAAAGGGCCGGAGGGTGGGGAGGAAGCTGCCACATCCCTCAAACCTCCACCAAGAGGTCTCCTAGACAACAGGAGGTGAGGACACTCCCAGGCCGCCTCCCTCCCCTCTCGCAGAAGCCAGTCTGCCACCTCCCCTGCCACCACCAAGGAAGGAAGGGGCACCCGCTGGATGGGGACTTCACTCTGCTATCCCCCACACTTAGCCTGCGTGGCTTACAAAGCTCCTCTACCACTCAAAGCAAGGCCAATAGGGGCTCTCCCCACCATGGATACCGGGCCCTACAGGGCTGCAGCTGCACTGCAGCCCCTCGGTCCCCACCACCATCCTCCAGAATCTACCATGGACTCCTTGATTGCTAATTTAGACTTTCCTGCCATCCCACGCAGGGGAATCAGGGGAAATCAAATTACTGAGTTATTCACTCTTTTTGTACAGCTGATGGGCTGATTAGCTGTCAATCAGGGTCTGCATTAACATCTGACACTGTGTGCATAACAATTACCAGTCACATTAAGGAAACCTTTCCCTTTCTCTCTAAAGGGAGGGGTGGGGAAGAGACAGGAGAGAGGAGGAGGCGGGAGGCACTGAAGGGAGAAGGAGGAAATTCAATCAGCATAATTAGCTCAATCAGAGGAGAACATCACTTCACCAGCTGAGCAGAGCTACTGGCACTGCCAAAGGCCGCCGGCTGACCAGCTGCTCTGGAGCCTCTGCCCACTCTGCCCTCCAGCAAAGTGCCCAGCCTCTCGCTGCAGCCACAGCTCTAGCCAAGGCAAGCTGCCCTTCCAGTCAGTTAACCACTTGGATCCGCCTTTAGACCTCCCTTGCTCCAATCAGGCGGGCCCATTTCTGCCTGCTTCACTGGGATTGGCTCTGACTGAAGAGGAGGGCTATAAGACTCCAAGGGTCGAGGCAGAGTTGGGAGTTGGAGGTGGGATAGAATAGAAGGGGTTGACGACTATTGGAGTCTAAGTTTATGATTATTTTGTGAAAGGGACTCCCTTATACTGAGTCAAGCTGTGACATTTAGTGGATCATCCTGCTGTTCTTCCTGCTCCTTCCCTACGGCCTGGCATCCTCCATCCCTCAGCACCGCTTCTGAATTGTTTGACCTTCTCTGGGCTGACCTGCATGCGTCTTCACTTGACTCTTCCAAGATAGAATTTCAGGCCGATTTCCCATCCTGCCCTCCACCTCTGAACACTCTCCAGTTTGTCACTGCCCTGAAAGCTAATAAGTGCTCCCTATATGTTGTAGCCACCAGGGTGGAGGATGAGCCTGGGGTCAGAGTGGATTGTGACAGAGAGGAAGCGACAGGACCACATATGGGTGAGATAGCCCTGGAAATGCCCGGTGTTGCTAGGAACCACCAAGGCTGTAAGTGGGAGCTCAGCAGGAGTCCGTGGGTCCCGGCACTCTTGGGACCTCAATTTCCCCATCTGTAACATAAGTGTGTCTCTAACCACCCTCCAGACTGGCTCTTTTTGAGTCTCTCAGTCTAAGGAGTCCTTACTCTGGATGCTGCTGCTGCTCCACCAGGAGAGGGATGGTGCTTTGAGCTATTTCCTCAGTCCAGACATGGGGAGGGTTTGCAGGGAGCAGTCACACTCTCCCATTCAGTCTCTTCAGGGCCTCCTGTGACAGAAGTAAAACAAACTGACAACATTCTTGGAAAAGGCCAAGCTTGTCCCTGGCCCACAGACTGATTGTCAACAGGTTGTGTTTGCTGACGTGACCAGTCAGGGGGTCCCCTTATCTGTTTGCTTTTTTCATGTGGAAGAATAGGTCTCAAGAAGGCTGGCTTTGGCCTCCTTAGCACTGCCCTGACCCACTGAGCAAGTCACATGCAGGTCTGGTGATAGACTAAGGCTGCACTGGTAACAACTGCCAGGCAGGAGCCTAGGGCTATAAGTTACTCAGGGAGGTGCAGGCAGAGGGAGGCCTGAGGTTGTGCTGCAGCTGCTTCTACAATGCAGACGTCCCATGAGGGTGAAGAAGATACTCAGCCCCATTCTCTGGGCCTCTGAATTTCTTGACCCAGTGTATTAGTCCACTGGGGCTGCCATTACAAAAGACCACAGACAGTTTAAATACTAAAATAAAATAACAGAAACTTATCTTCTAGCTTTTGAGTTCTGGAAGCTAGAATTCCAAAAGCAAGGTGTTGGCAGGTTTTGCTTCTCCTGAGGCCTCCCTCTCTGACTTGCAGATGGGACCTTCTCTCTGTCCTCATGGCCTTTTCTCTGTGCACATGCACCCCTGGTGTCTCTCCATGTGTCCAAATTTCCTTTTATAAGAAAGCCAGGCAGATTAAATTAGGGCCCACCCTAACATCTTCTTTTAACTTAATCACCTCCTTGAAGATTCTGTCTCCCAATCTGAGCTATTAGGAGTGAGGGTTTCAACATATGAACTTAAGGGGACATAATTCAGCCAAAAACCCTCAGAGAACTAATAACGATAGTTATCATTGTTGTTGGATAGCTAACATATGTGGCACTTACTCTATTCTAGGCACAGGTCTAAGTGCTTACATACACTCACTAAACCCTCACAGACTTGAGCAGCTACTACAAGGCAATTATCATTATAATCCCAACTCCTTATATGGGAAAAATGACATACAGAGAGGTTAAGTTACCTTCCCATCTAGTAAACAGGAGAGCCAAGATTCAAATTCAGGTATCGGACTCCAGAGTCCACCCACTCAGCAACTATTTTACATGCCTCGGCACAAGGTCCTTGGAGGCTCAATGATGGTGCTGACAGTCTTTCCAGGCCCCAGAGAACAACTGCCTCCTGGCCTCTGGCTCAGCAGCCTCCACAGTAGGGCTACCTCAGGCAACTTCAAGCCTAGCCCTTGTACTGAGTCCATCTTCAGCCCAGAGAACCCAGACACCACCCCCCACCCAGCATTCGAGAGGGTCTCCATGTGGAGGGGTAGGGGGTGCATCTGGACCTTCAGCTGCCAACATTCACAGAGCCCTTGATTATGCACCAGACCTCGTGCTAAGTGCTCTGCAGGTATCATGTCATTTAACTCTCACATTAAATGTGAGTCCAGGATTATGCCCATTCTCTCCCTTCCTCTACAAACAAGAAACAAGACCTTCCAGACTGACCTCAGCTAAGCACACCAGGTCACCCCTGAGCCATGATAACTCATTTTCTTTCCTTTTCTTTTTTTGAGACATGGTCTTGCTGGAGTGCAATGGCGCAATCATAGTTCACTGTGCCTCAAACTCCTGGGCTCAAGCAATTCTCCTGCCTCAGCCTCCCAAGTAGTGTCACCATGCCCAACTGAATTTATTTTTTATTTTTTGTAGAGACAGGGTCCTGCTATATTGCCCAGATTGGCCTCAACCTCCTGGCCTCAAGTGATCTTCCCACTTCGGCCTCCCAAAGTGCTGGGATTATAGGCAGGAGTCACAGCACCTGGCAATAACTAGTTTTCTTAGGCATTCCTAAAGCCACTAATTTACTCTCCCATTCAAAAAATTATTTACTGGGTGCTTACTATATGCCAGGCACTGGTTCTGGATATCAGGTATGAATGGGGGGAAACAATAGAAAGGATTCCTGCCCCCAAGAGGCTTGTAATCTAGTGGGTTTAGACAGAAAATAAACAGGTATGGAAATAAAGAAATATGATGGTTACAGATAGTGACAAATGAATCACGAAATGAAACCAGGCAATGGCTAGGTTGCAGACACTTCAGATGGGGCAGTCAGGGAAGCTTCCCTGAGGAGGTGATGTTTGAACTGAGATCTGAATAACAAGAAGGATCCAATAATGAGGGGGAAGGGCAGGCAAGACAGAGAGAACAGTAAGTGCAAAGGTCCTGAGACACCTTCAGGGGACAGAATGAAGACCGGCCTGGCTAGAGCAGACAGGACTGGGAGACTGGTTAGGATATCGTGTTAATGAGGTTCTGCACCTGAGTTGCCGCACATCACCATCAGGGAAGTGGTGACTGAAAGTTCCTTCCCATGTCTCATCCAAATCCTTCCCACTGCAAGTGAAACCTCATTGCGTTGCTGTCTTCAGAGCAGACTAAAATCTGAGAACACTTATGGTGTTTCCTCTCCACCAAATCACCATCCCAGCCAGAAAATAGCAGCTTCCCCTTTTCCCCCAACCATTTCCAGGTGACAGTTAAAGGAGTGGTGGGGATTGGGAGCCTCTATGAGTTTGAGAAAATCTATCTCCCTTCTGATGTTTTCAGCTGCCTCCCTTTGTAGGCTGTCAAAGCATGACAGGGAACGTTTCTTGCCAAAGGTCCCCTTGTGTTGCTGTCTAAATACACTCAAATTCTTGCCTGAACCCAGAAGCAAGGCACTGTATTTAAAATAAGAAGGGCAGAAAGACCCATAGAGAACCTTCCACCTCTTTCCATTCTATTTTCTTCCCTTTGCTTCCCAACTCCCAGCTGCAGAAAATGAAGGAAATGCTTTTCAGGAGTCAGGGTGCATAGATTATTGTGTCTACATCCCCAGCTACCACGGAGGAGGAGACAGATGCATCAACAAACAAGTGCAATGCATGCTATAAAAAGTAAGTGACCTGGAAGTTGGGGAACCATGGTTGGAAGTGAAGCTCAATTCATCATGTATTTACTCAACAGCTATTTACTGAACACATACTCTGTGCCAAGTACTTGAATCAGTACTGCCAGGCACTTTGATCAGTTAGGGTCTAGTTAAGAAAAGATAAACCATTCTAGGTATTTCACACAGTGGAAATTTAATATAGGGAGCTGGTTATGCAGATGATGGAAGAGTTGAGAGGCCAAATTAGCACCACCAAAACATTGGCAATAGCCGAAAGCCACCAGCTCCTTTGGAAATGGAAGGACAGTGAAAAGAGATGGCTTTACTCTATCTCAGAGCTGGGGTTGTCCTGCAAGGAGCTAGACTACAGGGAAGCCTGCTCAGCAGAATCTGAAACCACAGAGGGTGCCATTGTCTGGCAAGAGATGTACTTGCTGCCAGAGATGCTACCCCAGGCAAAGAAAAAGATGAGAAATGCCCTGGCTTCCTTCTTCTTTCCATCCTCCAGTCTCCCATCAGTGCCTCTTATTGACTAACCTCAGCCAAAAGACAGATCACCAAGAGCCTGGAGAACACAGTCTGCAGGAGTCACTTTCACCTCCGCAACACCCCCATGGTAGAGTGGAGAAGGGGAAAAGAAAGAGATGGGTTTGAAAGGCAAAGAGCCAAATGAGTGTCACAGCACTAAAGACCTAAAATGAGGGTACATTTGATGTGGGTTTTAAAGTTTGAATAGAAACTTTCCAATCAAGAAAGAGAAGAATGGTACGGGAAAGAGCAGGTTCAAAGACAGGGAAGTGCAGAGGATGTGGCTTATTCAACTAACAACAAAATACTCTGCCTGGCTGCCAGGAAGGTATACGAGCAGAGCCAACAAGAGATTGGGGAACATCCTGTAGGGCCTAAAAGGCTGAGCTCAGGGGGTTGGATATCATCCTGTAGGAAGTGTGGGACTCCACTGGGTCTTAGTCGCAGACTGGGATTAGTAAAGAAGAGGGACCACAGATTGGGAAGAGAGACAGTGAGGAGCATTTGCAATGGTCCTAGTGAGCATTGATTAAGTCTGAACTAGGGCTCTTTTCATGGAGACTGGGAGGAGAAAGGGCATATAAGAGAATTTTAGGATGTAGAAACAGCAGGACTTGGTAGTTGACTGGTAGGAGCGAGCGGGAGAAAAAGAGACAAAATATTATATTTGGGTTGGTGTTTATGAGAACATAATTCTAACTTTTCTCCCTTCCTTCTCCTTCCTCTAGGACCACCTTTGGAGAGGCCTCCACTTATCTCTTAATGTGCAGCCTCTTATAATGCAGTCTTCCTTTCTTCCATTGTATTAGAATCCTCAGTTTGGGGCTAGACAAAAAGGCCTCCTGGAATAAAGGCTACACTTTTCTGCATCCCTTGCAGTTAGATACAGCCATGTGCCTAAGCTCTAGCCAAGGAGATGTAAATGAATGTGTCAGGAGATAGCTTACTTAAATGCAGCTAGCATGTGCCCTTTGGCCCCTTCTTTGTCACTCTTTCCCCACCTTGCTGCCTGGACAGCAACCATGATGAATAGAGCTTTGGCCACTATTTTAGACCAGGGAACAATAGGAGCCTGGGTCCCTAGGGACATGATAGACTAGATTCAGCACCCACTTTGCACTGCCTAAATCAGTTTTGTAGGTGAAAGAGAAATAAACATCTACTTATTTAAGCCACTGTTGTTTTGAGTATGTTTGTCACAACCAAACTTTATCCTAAATGATACAATACTCTATTATTTTAGGAAATAATTTAAATATCTCATCTCATTTACTCCTCAACAATCCAATGATGTAGATAATATTGATATATCCAGTTTACAGATGAGGAGACTGAGGCTTGGTGAGGTTAAGTCCCTTGTTCAAGCTTGCACAAAGCCAATAGTGCAGGCAAGATCCAAACTCTAGAATTTTCGCTCCAAATGTTCTGACTTCCTCAGAGTCACCTCTTTTCCCTTCCCAAAAGTTTTTCATCTTCCCTCCTGTTTCTTTCAGCTTGACAAGTGTATCTAGCAATAATAATGGCCTCAATAGTAAGGATAATAATAAGAACACTGAGATTTGCTCTTTTGTAGAACTGAACAACTTCCTACTATTTCTGTCAACAAATTAGTCTTAATTGCACTGTGGCATCATTAGGCAGCATTTGGGGAAATGTAGAAGGTCCCCAACATGTCAAGAATATAATTTGATCAACAAAACATCTGAAAGAGAAAAAAAAAACAGTAGATGCTTATATTTAAAAAGCAAAACATTGGGCTGAATTTTATAATGTGTCCTTTTAACTCCTCTCTTTGTAAAAGATGAATTACACCTTGCTGGCTTCTGGGCTCTGGCTCACTGCACAGTCGCCAAGTTGCCTGTGACAATTCCAGCTGAATTTGCTCCCTGCTGTCAGCTGTAGGGAGGGGGTTATTTCACCAAGAGGGAGGAGGGTTATTTGGGTTATTTTTCTGCTTCCACTCTTACCACTCTACCATCTAATCAGCATGGAACAACCAGATGACGCTTCAAAAACCTAAGTCACATCACATCACTCCTCTCTTCAAACACTGTCAATAGCTTCCCATCCTATTTACAATAAAAACTAAGCCTCCATCATGGCCTCCCAGGCCCTGCATAATCTGGTCCTCACTCACCTCTGTAACCTTATTACCAACTCTCTGCATTTCACCTCTGATGCTCTGGCCACAATACAGCTGGACACCCCTGCCCCAGGGCCTTTACACTTGCTGCTCCCTGCATCTGGAACACTCTTCCCCCAGATGTCTATGTGATGACCTCCCTCGCCTCAATCGTCTCTCTGCTAAAAGAGGCCATCACTACCTACTGCAACAGAGCATCCCCTCCTGCCCTACTTTTCTTCATTAAGTTGATCACTACCTGCCATTACATTATAAAAGCATTTGTATATTTTTTAATTGTCTGGTCCCCCAAGTAGAATGTAAGCTCCAAGAAGGCAGGAGCTGTATCTACTTTGTTCAGTGCTTGGCTTCTGTGCCTAGAGCGTGTATGGCACATGCTAGGTTCTCAATAAACATTGGAGGGAGGGAGAGAAGGAGAAGAAGGAAGGAAGAAAGGAAGGAAGAAAAGAAGGGAAGGAAGAAGGAAGGGAAGGGGAAAAGAGGGGAGGGGAGGGCCAGGGAGGGGAAGGCTGGAAAGTACATGGTGAAGAAGGCATCAGACAGGACAGGGAAGAACTGCTCCAAAGATCAAACAAAATGAAATTCAGTAAGAGGAATTGGAGTTAGACATAGGGAAGTATTTTTTGACACTGAGAAGTGTAAGGTAGTAGAGCAGGAAGCTGGGGTTAGGAGGGGATTTGCAGTTAGGAAGTGGGTTCCCAGAGCAGTGGTCAGAGTGAAGGAGGACATCTGGCCTTTCCTGGGCAGTGTAGGAATGCAGCCAGATCTGCATTCTTTTTTCCCTCTCCCTTCCTTTCTGTGGGAGGAACTGGCACAGGAGGATTTGGGACTTGGTAAGGGGAGGGGAAGAGGAGGAGGCAGTTCTTTTTTCTTAACCTCCCCACAAAGTTACAGAAGAAATCTCGAGTAGTGAATCATCCCTCTTTACAATCAAGCAGTTATTTAAAATGGAAAAAGGAAAAGAGACCCAGAGAAAGGGAGAAAGTGGGAGATTATCGCCTGCCAGCTTGCTCCCAAATTCCCGGCAATCAGCCACTGAGATGTGTCTAATCTCACGATGAGCCGCTTTCCTGATTGAGGGAGCTAATTGCAGGGCTGACACAGCTTCCCGGGAAAGTACTTGTAGACAAAAAGTGCCAAGTGCTACCAACAACAACAAAAATACACCCATACACACTCATAATGGCTCAAGACGCAAGAGGCCTGTACTGCCAGAGACCTCTACCCCACTCCAAAAAAGGAGAGGAAGCTCTTGACACCAGCCAAAGCCATCAGGAAAATCCCAGGGGAGAAATTGGCCAAAGACATAAACAGCAAGTTCACAGAAATGGAGGTACAAATGTCCAGTAAATCTAGGAAGAAAGGTTCAACCTCACTTGCAGTCAAAGAAGCAATGCTACTTACAGCTATGGCACCATTTTTTGTGGACCAAATTAGAAAAGGTTTTGAAGGAAAAAACATTCATATTGACCTGGGCCTTTAGGGAGGCAGGGGCAAGATCCTGGGAAGATTTCTTTGCTGATGGAGTTTATCATCAAGATACCTGAGAGAAACAGGTCACAGGGGAACCTCTCTTTGGCTGCTGTTGGCACACAGTCTAGTGGAAACAGAGAGCAGTCACTCAGCCTGCTCTGGGATGCAGCTGAGCTCCAGCCAGTGCCTTCAGTTTGTCTGTGTCACCCTGAATGTTACCCAGAAAGAGGACTTGATGGGTTCTCCATCCAACAAGGAGACTCTCCCTTGGGCTCCAATACACTGGCTTCATCCTCAGGGCCATCCTTAGGTCTTGTCTGGGACCCTTGGACCAATTCCAGGTCTAATCCGGTGTGGCAGAAGCAACTAGTTTGGTTTCACCCAGCCATGCCTCAGAATCAGAGTGACTTAAGCAGGAAAGAACAGCTTCTGTTGCTGGTGTCAAAGGCAAGCATGCTGAGGCTCCATATCCTGCCTGATAAAATGGTTAACACTCAGCCTTGCAAGGATGTGGTGAAATTGACTTTCTTGTGTGCTATTGGTGAGTGCAGAATATGATGCAAACTCCCTGGAGGGTAACTTGACAAAAACCTCTTCATTCCTTTTTCCCTTCTGGGAATAAGGAGAGAGGAGAAATGCTTCAGCTATACTCATTACGCCAGATAACCCCTGCCCAATCCCTTTAGGACTCCCCGCTGCCCTCACAAAGAAGGAGAAACAGCCATCTGACTGATCGGAGAGTGAGGCACCCATCAATCCATATTCAAAAGGTCAGCACCTCTGAGGTGTGCTCTTGCTGGTACTTCCTGCCTCTATCCCATGGACAGAGCTCGAGGGCACACGTGGGTATGCTGCTGTCAAGGAGAAGGAGTGTTGTACCCCACTCGAGCCTCAAACTAAGGTATGCACTGCAACTCAGCCTTGTACTTCAGTTCTGAATTGCGGACATTGGGTCACACTTGGATGACTATTAATAAAGAGGTAACTGCATTCCAGTTCTGCCATTGTTCCTTACGTATCACTTCTTTAAAACCTCAAAGGCAAGTGATTAGTAACCAGGAAGAACTGATCCTGGAATTTCTGAATTCCTGGCAGTAAAACTTTCTGATGTCATCCAAATCCCACCTGAATTTCTTTTGTTTTTAATTGAAAGATAATCTACACACAGTGAAACATAAAAAACATATTTGTTTTCATTATATGGCTTGATCATTTTTTTACTTTTCTATACACTCATGTAAGTACCACCAAGATCAAGAAAAGGAACATTGCTGGCATCATCATACAGCTATCCTGCATCTTCTTAGTCTGTATCTCCCCCCAGAGGTAACCATTGTCCTGATTTTAACATAGATTTATTGCGCCTGTTCTTGAACTTCCTATAAATGAGATTATATGGAACATATTTTTTTCTGGTTTTTTTCACTCAACATAATACCTGTGAAATTCATCCATATAACTGCATCTACCAATAGTTCTTCCTCTTTTGTTGCTGTGTAGTATTCCATTCTTATGAAACTACTATAATTTATTTATCCTTTTACATATTGATGAATATTTAGCTTATTTCTAGCTTGGGACTATGATGAATAGAATATATATGAATATTCTGTTATGGACCCATGCACTCACTTCTCTTGGGTATATACCGAGATGTGAAATTGCTGGGTTATAGCACAGGTGTGTGTTCAGCTTCAGTAGAAACCATTTTCCAAAGCGGTTGTACCATTTTCAACTGCACCAGCAACATATGAGAGATCCAGTTGCTCCATATTTTCACCAACGCTTAATACTGTTGGTCTTTTTAATTTTACCCATCTAATGTTTAGTGGGATTTCATTGTGATTCTAATGTACATTTCTATGGTGAGTAATGATATTGAACAGTGTATCATTATGTGCTTATGTCCATCTGCATATGTTGTTTTATGAAATGCCTCTTCAAATTGTTTGCTCATTTTTTAATTGGACACTTTAATTTCTAAAAGAATCAATACTAAGGAAATAATCAAAGAAGCAGACAAAACTTCATTCATTTAGATAGGCAGCATAGCACTGCTTATAATAGCAAAAAACTAGACACAATGTAAATGTTTCATATAGAGAATTAGTTAAATAAATTATGATACAAGTATATATTCAAAGACTGCATGCTTTTGATAAATATGCTTGTGATAAACATATATGTTTGTGATAAATGTTTATACTATAAATAAGAACATTTTTACAATGTAGTGTTTTGATAGCAACTTCAATGTAAGCATTAAAAGAAAAATTGGAAGGAAAAACATCAAATGTTACTGCTGGTTATTTCTCAGTGATAAGATTATGGGTGATCATTATTTTCTTCCTCCTACTTTTGTTTCCTGAATGTTCTACAACATTCATACAATACTTTTATAATCAGAAACACAATAAATATTTTTTTAACTACTAGGACTATGAGGTCTAACTGAAATTGAGTATTACAAATAAACTATTGTCTGAACAGAAACTAGTTCCTTGACTTTCAACATCTTCAGGCACAATTTTCTAAGCCTGAATACCTTATACTTTCTTGAGAAGACATTATTTTGTTTACTCCACATGCTGTAAAGATACTTTTGTGTCTGTGTTCGGAGTAGGTTTTTATCAAAGAATGCTAGTGTATCGTTTGGATTTGAAAAGCCCTAAATGGGGCTTAGTAATGGGGCATTTGGAACAAGTATTCTCATCTGCCAACAGATACATTTCTGAGTATAGGCAAGGGATAAAACCACAAGCTCCATGAGGGCAGGGACCTCTGTGCCCGTCCTGTTCTCTGTTGGGTCCACAGTGCCTGGCACAGGACCTGGGCTTCAAAAATACTTATTGGATGAAAGAATGAATGAATTCACCTGTAAAGTATTGATTTTCCCTTACAAACAAAACGGAACAGACCGTGTAAACAGAAAAGAGTGTTGTCCCACAAAGGCATCCCTTGAGAGACTATAAATAGTTTTTACAATAGCATTCCCATGGCATAACATGTTGGGAATTTCTTTTGTGGAATTGTTTCCAGAGTCTAGAATATATTCTTCTGAATAGTTTCAAGGGTGGCCAATCAAGAAGAGTGAAAGGAACATCTCCTGGAAGGGGTGTGGGGAGTGAGGCAGGATTTAAGCACCATCTTTTCCTTTGGGCACTGAGCAGACCCCCTGCCCAACCCCCAAGACCAGGCAGGACCATACATAAAGCTTGATCTGTCTGGAGAAGAAAGTGAGGGCTGAACATAACAGCCTGGTGGACTTCCCCCAACCCCAGGATTCTGCACAACCCTCCACCAGATTAACCCTCCTGCAGCTCATTACCATACTGTCACTTGCCTACTTCCAACCCTCTAATGGCTTCCAAACAGAGCCCAAGCCTCCCAGGCTGGCTTCTAAGGCCCTGCAAGGTCTGACTCCATCTGTTCCAGCCTCATGTCCTATGACTCCCTTGCACAAACCTTCCCAGCAGGAAGAGGCTACTGTACTGAGACTCCCTGTGGGTTCCCACCCATCCTACAGGTTGAGCTGTCAGAAACATGAAACAGGAAGGCATTTCAGCCAAGGAGGCTCATCCGGAGCCCCCACAGCACTAGAGATTGGGCGGTGAGAAATTGGAACAAAATTCCGATCAAGCTGTGACGCTCTAGACCAGTGGTTCTCAACTCTGCCCACACATTAGAATCACCAGGGAAGCTGTGACAGGGTGTCCAGCTGGCCACCAAAGATTTATGATTCCCTCCTAGCATTGCTTGAAAGTGGCTTCCCTGCCAAGGATTAGATTTCTCGACTTCTCTTGCATATAGATGGGCCCATTGACAGAGCTCCAGCCAATGTAGTGTGGGTGGACATGGTGTGCCTCACTTCTAGGCCTGGCCAGTAAAAATCCTCCCAAGCAACCCTCCACTCTCTCTTCACCCATATGCTGACTAGAAACTCAGTTCACCTTGGAAGCTGCATGTTAAAGACAACAGAGCTTCCATCCACTGGTCCTAAATGACGGTGTGGAACATAACCAGCCCAGGGCACAATAGATTATGTAAGCAAGAAATCCTTCTCCTGAATGAGGCTTCTAAGATTTAAAGGTTTATCCATTACTGCCACTAAGATGGCCTTAATTAATATAGGAGTTTTTTGAAAAATGGCATGCCTGAGTCCCAACCCCAGATTCTGACTTAATTGATCTAGGATGGAGCCCAGACACGGGTATGTTGTAAAAGCTCCCCAGGTGATTCTAATGTCAGGGTGCAGAACCAGATTTCAGGCTCAGAAGTATGCATGGACCTTCCTACAGGTCATTCAGCAAGTCATGGAGCCCTACTATATGCCAGGCCCTCTGCTCCTCCCTGGAAGTTTTGTCCCTAAAGCTGATCAGAGACTCAGCTTTGATTCCATATGCATGGCCGTGGCTGGGAATCCTGTTGCCCAAGACTTGAAGGCAAGAGGAAGCCTGGCAGGCCTCTTCGATTCCTCTAAGAGCCCCACCTTTCTCCCCCTCCCCACGCCAAGTCCCTGCTTACCACCAAGACAAGAACATAGAGGACAGAGTGCAGATTTGTCTGCAGTTGGAGAAAAGTTGAAGAGTTTCCTCTGGGCAGGTCATGGTGCTACCCCAGGATACAGCAATACCTACGTATGGCCTCACCAAAATTGGCAGACCCTTGGGATGGCAGGCAACAGAGACATAGTGATGATGAAGACGTATTCCCTACCCTCAGAGAACTCATAGTCTACTTGCAGACATAGACTATGGTATTGAAGATGAAGTACAGGGGCCATCCAAAACCATCCTGGGTTCTCCCCCTCCCAGAGGCAGCACAGGATGATAGAAAAAGCACTGAACTCAGAGTCTGGACACCCATGCTCTCATGCTGCCTCTAGCACTGTCTTGGACCTGGCTGGAGAGAAGGGAGCAAAGAGAATGGGACAAGTGACGAAGTTGGGGAGGGGACTGGGACTGGTCTCTACAGAGCCTAGACACGAGGTTCAGGAGCTTGGCACTTCATTCTGTAGACTCTCAGGGGCCCTTACGAGGTTTTGAGTGGGCAGGACATAGTCAGATTCGTGGTTTGCAAGGGGCTCTGTGATGGGGGATGGACTGGTTGGAAGGACAGAGGCATGTGAGAACCTGGTTGGAGGACTTAGTCATGAGGGCAGTGGCCAGTGATAGAGAAACAGGTGACACCCCAAAGATCTCTGGGGCTCCCTCCTCAAGAGGCAGCAGAATCATTTGGAAAGAGCACTGGATTTGGAGTCTACACCTGCTGCTCCTTCAGCCCGAGAAGCTCTTCCTCCCTCTCTTTATTCTCACTTTACAGCTCTGTTCAAAGACCACCTCCTCGGAGAGGCTGTTCCAGATTATTGTATCAAAGTGGATGTCTCCGTTTCTCCCTGCCACACCACCCCATGATTTCCTTTACTGCAATTTCATGATCTATGACTATTATTCATTCATGCATTTACCTCTTTATTTCAAGCTCCATGGGGTCAGTGACTTTGGCCTGTTTACTGTAGATCCCTATCTCCGGGCACAGTACCTGGCACCTGGCAGATGCTTGCCTCTTCCTATATTCACGCTTTTTGCCATGAACTTTGCAGTGCCCTCTCATGTGGGTCGGTGTATTTCTCACTTCTCCTTTTGACTTTGACCATGTGATCTGCTCTGACCAATCGAATAAGGTGAAGCAATGGTGCGCTAGCTCTAAGCCCAGGCCTCAAGAGACCTTGTGTATGTCTGCTTGC
The DNA here is from genome assembly GCF_002776525.5 of Piliocolobus tephrosceles. Classification (NCBI taxonomy): domain Eukaryota; kingdom Metazoa; phylum Chordata; class Mammalia; order Primates; family Cercopithecidae; genus Piliocolobus; species Piliocolobus tephrosceles. Next base: position 185,159,625 of record NC_045434.1, on the reverse strand, counting down.
TCTCTGCTACCACTGCCACAGCCATGAAGAGAACATGCCTAGGTCATCCCACTGGTCTCAGGAGGTAGAGAAGAAGGGGCAAGTGAAGCAAAGCCATCCCCAGCCAAGCCCAGCCTACTTCTGCTGACCCATAGATAAATGGAAATGAATTATTGCTGTTTTAGGACATACAGTTTTGGGAGTGGATTGTTAGATAGCATTCTCCTCCACCTGTAAAATAAAGGGCTGCTAGTTGAAGCATCTCCCCTAAAGGTCTCTGGTTTTTCTCTAAACATGGTGGCTCCCAACTTCCCAGTCCTACCTCTTCACCCTTCCTGAAAAATGGCTTCCCCTTCTCACACACTCTGCCTTTGCCTCAGCCCTCATAAATAACCATGCGGCATCCACTTTTCCAGGGCCAAGTTCATGGCTCCCAAGAGTCTCACTTTCAAGACATCTTTTCAGTGGCTTCTGCCTTGCCTGCTTCCCCATGGCCCGGGGGCATGAACAGCTAAAAGCCCTTCTTGGGTTCTGATGTGCAAATCAGAGAGCCCCAGATGGCCCAAGAAGAGCCTGTCCTTGCCAGGACTGCCCTGCCCCACAGTCCAGGTGAGCACAGGGAGGGCAGCTGGGCTGGATTTGGAATATGTGGTGCCCATGTGGCCAGGGTGTGCACAGAAGTGAGTCAGAACCTGAGGTCATGGAGTTCTAAGGCTGAAGGGAACTTCAAAAACCATTTGAGACCATTTCTCACCTAACATTTGGGCAAACTGAGGCACACGGAAGTAAAGAGACTTGCCCAACCATTCAGTGGCAGAGTCAGGAAACAGATTTCCTGACTCCCAGCCCAGTGCTCCTTTCCCGGAACCTGGTTGGTCACAAGCAGGGAAGGGCACAAACAAAGGTTTGGAGGCTGGAGGTGTGGATTCATTCAACTCCATGTCCAGGTCACCCGCAGGCGAGGGACATCCACCATAGGCCAGTTTTTGTGCTAGGGCTAGGGGGTAGGGGGCAGATCTCTTGGATGTCAATTCCCATAGTGGGGAGCTTATGCCAGGATCTATGCTGGGTGAGCATCTTTGAGTACCAACAAGGGCCAGGTCATAGATTGATTGAGTGCTTACTATGTGCAGTTTCTGTGCCAAGTGCCACCTACTCGATGGCCAATGGCTGAAATACTCTGACCACCTCTCTCCCTGCTAGTCACTGTGCCCTCCTTCGAGCCTCTCTAATTGGCAGCCTCTCTCTGCCTCTGAGCCTTTCTGTGTCTCTTGCTCTCTTTGTGTCTCTGTTCCTGCCTCCTGTATGTGTGTCTCTCTCTAGTTTTCCACCTTCTCTCTTTCTCTTGGTCTCTGGATGAACCCCCTTTTCTCTCTGAAGTTGTATGATTCTTCTATCTCTTGCCTGTGTTCTTATTTTCTTCTCTCTCTGTGTCTCTTTGTGTCTGTGACTCTACCACCCTCCATATCTCTGTCTCTCTCTCCCAGTCTGTCTCCCCTTCCCCCCTGTTTGTACCCTCCACCCCAGGTTCCTGTCCAGTGTCCTCCCCGCACCCACCCTGTGCTCTGTTCTCTGCCAGCTACGATTACAAGTGCATCTGCTGAAGTAGTCAAGCTCTTTTTCCATGATGGGGTAACAAGAGGCTGTATGTTTGCAGCCACTGACTGGAAATACTGAATTCTTTTTCAGCAAAGAAAGACAAGCACCCTCTTGGTTTATAAATATTAATTATAGGCACCCGGTAATGAGAGAACAGGGCAGCTGTTGGCTGTGATCTCTGATTGTTTGACTAATCCTAGAGACAGTTTAAACAAGACAGTTATTGCCTGATGGGAAGAGGAATTAGAGTACTGTGGTCCTTCCAGAAAGATCAGCTTAGGAAATCCAGGAGAAGCATGATCTCACCGAGGACACTAGGAGAGTGACCTTGGGCAAAGCCTCTTCCCCTCTGGGCCCCAGTGTCCCCTTTTATCCTACAAGGCCCTTCTGGCTCTGACCTTTACTATGTGGAGGTCCTGTTTGGGGAGGCAGTTGGGCAGAGTATTTCAGGGCATCTGCCCCGCAGGGAGCACGGCCCCATCAGGGAGAAGGCCAGCACAGGGGAAAGAGCCTTGAGAGTCAGCCAGGACAGCATCTGGCTCCTCACCCTTGGGGTGAAAGGTGGGTCTGTCCTAGTTTGAATCAACTCCTTCTCAGGAAAAGATCCTGGCTTAAGACAAAATCTGAAACATAAACAGAGGTATGTCAGTTCCATGTTGCAAGCCAGATGTTCTGGACCTAGCACTGACTGGGCAGGTCTTCCAGATACCTCAGTTTTGCTTTCTGCAAAATGGGAGTAATGGGGAGGAACTTTCTGCAGCTCTTTTGATGCCAGAAAAGTCTATCTAAATTGAATCTGAGAAGTCCCAGCCTGTCTGTGTCTGCCAGAAGCCATTTGACAATTGCCCTATCTCCAAGCTCATGCCTCAATTTGATAGTTATTGACATTGCTATGTGTAAAGCAGGGAAGTCACTCCCAATGCACAACCAGGAAGAAGGTTGGTTGGGGGAAGAGGAGCAACGTCTGGAACAGAGCGTGCCTCTGAGACGTCCCCAGTCAAGGTCCCCACATAGAGGAAACGTAGGCTATTGCTTCTAGAACATGTATTTTTTAAAACCCCTTCACCCCTGGAGAGATATTTAAATTTTTAAAACACTAAGCCATTTATCATCTCATAGAAACACAGGCCAGCCTGCAGGAGAGCCAGTGCAATACATGCACTGCCCATTTGATGGAAGCAAAACGTGGGCCGCAAAGTGTCCTGGTCTCTTGCCCAAGACCATGCATCTAGGAGGCAGCCAAGCTGGAAGTCAAGCCCTGGTTCACAATCCGAAAACTCAGCTGAGGCTCCTCCCCAGGCTCCCAGCCTCATCGGTCCCTCATACGCCAAGGTCGGTACAGCCCAAGCGAGCATCCTTAGAGGGTGGGACAAGCCCCTCCTCTCCTATCATCCTGCCCTCCCACCATCGCGAAGAAGCCCGGGCTTGGGCCACTGATGGTGCTTACAAAATGTAAGCAGGAAGGAAAGAATGTTCTTCCAGGTCTCAGCTGCATTTCCACCAGTCCCTGACTGGTACTTACAAGAACAGGTGCCTGGATTCACATCCTGGCTCTACCATGGACGTATGAGACCTCGGGCAAAGTCCTTAATCTCTGTGTGACTCGGTCTTCTCTTTTGTTTATCTTTATTGTGTCTCAGTTTTCTGACCTTAAAATGGGAATGATATTAGGACCAGCTTCATTGTCATATCACCCTCTAAAAGTGTCAGCTGTTATTAATAATAACCGCCTCCTGTCTTGCCTCCTTTCAGAGCTCAGAAGGCAGTTTACCCAATTTCACTTGAAGTCAAATGAAGGAGGAACATTAGGCTGCCCTCTGTCATTACGCTGCATCATGTCAGAGGTTGAGCTGGCAAGTCTGGCTCAACTCCCACACTGGTGGAACCAGAGGCTGGAGGGGACCCTCATCGGCTGCCCTCTGTTCCCCACAGAGCTTGATCTGTGGAAAGATCCCACAGGCCCTATCCTGGTTGACCCTGAATGGGAGGAATAAAAGCTTAGGGTTCTGCCTTGCCATGGGCTCTGTGCCTTGTAGCAAACTCCTGCCACAGTCCCATAGGCTTGGAAGGAATAGAGTTTGGGGGGCGACCTGCTTAAGAAAACCCAAAGCTCTGAGTGCCCCTGCTATCCCCCTCCTTGGCCCAGGCCAGACTAAACGCCTCTGCAGAACCGTTTCAACTCCAAGTACAGATGCTGCCACCAGAGCCAGTCCTTGGGGAGCCTCAGACTGGGCTTGCACACAGATCAGAGCAGGGTAGCCCAGGTGGCCAGAGTAGCAGCGACAGTTTTGGGGAAAGAGGCTGGGCGCATCCTTCCCTGCATTCTTTCTCTTCCAGACTTCCTGAGCTGCTTAACAGGGCTCACAGGTCTCAAGTCTTCACAGGGGCTGAGGGCCCACATCACTTCCTCTCCTGCGCCTTCAGAGGAGGCAAGCTGGCTCAAGGGCTAGCACTGGGTCCATACTCAGGCTGGGCTGCTGGAGGCTCCAGCCCGCCATTCCCAGGTCTTCTTGACACTCTCCCCTAGAAGTGTGCAACCTCGGCAAAATCTGTGTGTGCAGTCCCCTTACATCTGTGTGGTCCCCCCCTCCATCCCCCTCTTTCCGGCCCTCCCACCACCCTCTCCTCCCCACTGAGCCAGACAAGAGAAGAACTGTTTCTGCCTATAGGCAGCACCCTCACAGCTCCCCATAAAGATTTATAGGAATATCTTCCTGCAGATTCAAAAGGAGGCCATTAGCTCAGTGACAGACGTTCAAATTTTCCACCTGAATTGATTTGTCTACACATTCAGAGAACTCACACCCATTCCATCAGCCAATTCTGTCATCTGGGGCCAGTGTGTTGACCCCTGTGAGCCTCAATGTCCTCATCTGTAAAATGGGAAGAATAGTCAGAGCTGCCTCCTAGGGTGAGGAAGGAGCAACGAAAAAATGCAAATGAAGTGTTTAGCCAAGTGCCCCGCACATAGAGAAAGTGAGTCTTTTTTTTTTTTTTTTAAGGCTGAGTTTCACTCTTGTTGCTCAGGCTGGAGTGCAATGGTGCAATCTCAGCTGACTGCTACCTCCGCCTCCCGGGTTCAAGCGATTCTCCTGCCTCAGCCTCCTGAATAGCTGGGATTACAGGCATGCGCCACCATGCCAGAATAATTTTGTATTTTTAGTAGAGACAGGGTTTCTCCATGTTGGTCAGGCTGATCTCCAACTCCCGACCTCAGGTGATCCGCCTGCCTTGGCCTCCCAAACTGCTGGGATTACAGGCATGAGCCACCGCACCTGGCCAAGTGAGCCATTCTTGCTAGCTGTTAGGATACGTATTTTTTACCTCATGGTTACATGCCATATGCCAGACCCTGGAGCCACAGTGATGAATCCAGCCAGCATCTCTGTTCCCTAAGAGTTCACTATGACATGGGAGAGAAGAACAGGTAAACTAAAATGCTGCCAGTGTGGCAGGATACATTTGCATAACAGAAGAATGTACAAATAAGGGTTGCCAGGGAGGCACAAAGAAGGAAGACCTTGGTTGTGGGATGCAAGGATGATGGGATGGATTTTGAAGACTGAGTAGGAGCTCACCAGGCAATTGATGCAGAAAAGGCATTGCAGGTAGACAGAACGATCAATACAGAGACTCACAGGCAGGAAACAGCACCATACATCCAGGGCCGTAGACAGTGATAGGAATCCAGGTTAGGGGAGGCCCTAACTCCGGCCACAGGAGGGTCTGGACTCCTGCTGCATGCACGCGTTGAGTTCAGTCATGAGAAGGGTTTTAAGCAGAAGTGACATGATCACACTCCAGTCTTAGGCTGCATGCACATCCAAGTCTGGGGGATTTATACAACTTTTTCTTTTCTTCTCAAGCATTTATCCAGCCTAGAAATTTTAGAGCAAGCACTTCCCCTTATTTCTATTCAACCTGAAAGCGGCAGTCGAATCCAGCTTGCATGGTATTGAAATGCAGGTGGCCTGTGCAACAGTGTTGCTAAAATTACCAAAACTAACCACACCAGGGAAGGGCCATTATCAGAAACAGATTTTATTACCATGGAAACCAGCAGATAATGCCAAGTCCAGTCATTTTTATTCTCCAAAAAGAGAGAGAGACAAGGAGAAAGAAAGAGAGAAACAGACAGCAGCAGGAGAGGAGCGCGGTTGAAAGGCAGTGAGAATGCCAGAGTCCCTGGAAGAGGGGCAGCGAGCTGGGGAATGACCGGGGCTCACGCCACATGTTCTGTCCATCCACACACTTCACCAGCATGTACAGAATGCGTGCTACCTGCCACAAGAAGCTGGCAGGAAGCAGCCAGAAATGGCAGAAACGGCTTTGCAGTGTGACTTCCACCATGGGTCTAAAATGTGGGAAACTGTGCGAAAGCCCCAGAAAGAGCTACCTGGGGCATATTTCAAGGCAACCCTGGTGGTCTCTACAGAGAGCATTGAACATGGGATCAGAAGACACAGCTTTGAGTTCAGGCACTGCCTACAGTGGCTTGTGACCTTGGGCAAGGTCAGAGAAATTCTCAGAGCCTCAGTTTATTTATGTGTCTAAAGAGGGACCTCCTGGGGGTGGCTGTGAGGGTCAGGTGTGCATGGATGCCCAGGCGTTTTGTAACTGTAGAGGGCTGTGGGCACAGAAGGCCCTGCAGGCTCCAGGATTCTTACACCTGGATCTGTACTTTGTCCCCTGATTTGAAGAGTTCCTTCCACCCACACACAGCTTTTTGGCCTTCTGCAGCCGGTGGAATGCATCCCCAGCCCACACAGACCCAAAAGATGAGAGCAGGGCAGGAGGCCCTGGTGAGAGTTTTGGTGGAGTGGGGGGCCTGCTGAGAATAGAGGCGATGGGAGAGTCAGGATGAGTATGGTTTTGTGAACAGGGCTGAGACAAGGTTTTGACTGGATCACCCTAAGGGAAAGGAAAAACCGAGGGCAGAGTGGGACGAAGGAGGTGAGACAGAATGAGGAGAGCCAGGTGACCCTAGGGAAGGGGACCTGTCAATGGCCTACGATCCTGGGGAAGGAGTAAGTGGGAGGCTTTAGCTGCCCAAGTGTGTAGTACAGGGGAGAACAGGAGAAAGGGAACCACAGAGTATCCACAAAGACCCATAACATCACAGGCGCATACACAAAGAGCACCCAGCCCTTGCTCCTCCAAGTGTGCATCACCTGGGAGCTGGCTAGAAATACAGACTCTGCCCCAGACCTCCTGATGATTCATCTGTATACTCAAGTTTAAAAGGCATTGGCCTAAGTCCTTTCTCTTCTCCAAGTCTCAGTTTCTTCATCTATAAAATTGGAATCATAATACCCTCCCAGCCTCACAGGGCTATTCAGAGGGTTGAAAAACCCAAAAAAAAAAACAAAAATGTTTGAATGAATCACTTTGAAAAATTAAAAGCACCACATTGAATGTAAGATATTGTTTCACTATTATGTATTTATTATTATTATATACAGGCAGCCCCAATCTCCCAAGGCAACAAACCACTCTCATAACAAAATGACTTGATTAGACCGTTCTCTTAAAAACACTGCTCCCCAGCTAGCATTTTTCCTATCAGCGTGCCTCTTCTTGCAGCTGCATATTAAATCTTCATCCCATCAGCACTTGACTGAATTTGTAGAAACAAAATGGAAGAGGGAACTCAGGCATGAATTAGCAGTTTAAGACAGGAATGAGATTACGATAAAATCCCCACTCTCTCCATCTATCAAAATGTAATAAGAATAGAAACTAATGTGAAAATATCAACATGACCTATTGCTTCAAGCCTGGCACCGTCATCCTTTATGATCAAGCCTTGCAAGATGCAAGCATCTCATTTCACTGTAAGCGTCACGGTTTAGGCAGGGGACACAAACCATGTCCGAGACAGGCTGCACGCTTAGGCAGATCCCTCTCGGGGAAACAAGAAGGGACCAAATATGACGCAGTTCCCTGACTTTCCAAGTCATGGAGAATGAGAATGAATCAGAGGTGACTTGGTCTGAAAGGTGTTTGGTTTTGCTTTCGATTCTGTCTGTGGGTATGGAAACCCCAGCTCCATCAAAGGATCGTGGAAGATGCCCAGAGAGGACATTTCTTAAGTTTCAAATGTCTCCAGGAGCCTCCGCTCCTTGGTTGCAGCGGCAATGGCAGCCCCACCCACCAGCCTCATACCATCACTGCAGACAACCTTGTGTACCTGCACGGGCATCACGGGATATAGAGCATGTTCCTGGAGATAGTGGTACGGCCACTGATCCCCATAGTGGCAGGTGACGAACAGACGAACTCAGATAAGCAATGGGACTTGCTCAAGGACACACAGCAAGTAAGGGTTAGACACCAGATCTGCCAGACTCCTTGTCCATTGCCCTTCAAACGGCATCACATTGACAGAGATGTGCCAGGACCGAGCTCAGATTAGAAGTACACAAAACATGAGTAGCCGTACCTGCCTCTGGGAACTCAATGCCTCACTCGCATCTGAGCTCATTCTCCCTCCAGCCTCCCACCTCCATTCTGCCAAGGCCTCCTGCTTCCTCTTGCTCCAAAAAAGCACTGAATTTTCTTTCCAATCACAGACTTTGAACACTCTCTTCCCTGGAATTTTCCTCCCACTGTTCACTGGGACCACTCCCTGTCCGTCAAGTCTCACCTGAGGTAGCACCTCCTCAAAGAAGCCCTCCCAGATACACCTTCTCCCTATGCCCTTTCCTCTGCTTCAGGGCTCTCAGTTAATTTACTTTCACATCAGCCTGTGCTATGCCCCTGTATCACATTTCTCAATAGTAGTTAAATCACTGTTTGTGTTATTACTTGGTATTTATCACCTTCATGGGACAGCAAGCTATAAAGTATAACTCTCTGGATCACTCTGTCTTGTTTACCACTGTATGCCCAGCACCTAGCACAAGACTTGGCACTTATTCTTCCACTTATTCAAAAGTGTTTATTGAATACCTACTATGTGCAAAGCACTGATAGCATCCCTGTTTGCGTGGAAGCTTCATTCTAGTGGAGAAGCACATACAATACAAACCTATGTCTGGTGATGATGAGTGTGAGAAGAAAAGCAGAACAGGGTGTGCCAACTTTTAAACTGATGTTTGAGGTGACATTTGAGCAGAGCCTGGGAGGAAGCGAGAGGATGAGATCCACAAACACTGAAGGGAACAGCATTCCACACAGCAGGATCAGTAACTGCAGAAGCCCAGAGGCTGGTCTGTGCGTGGCATGTTCCTAGAGGTTGGGGTGAGAGGGCAGTGGAGAAGGTGGGTCAGAGAGGTTGGGGGGCCCAGTGTTGAAGACTTTAGAGTTGACTCTGTGTGAGACAGGAAGCCATTAGAGGGTTGTGAGCAGTGAGAGGACTTGATCTGACTTTGGTTCTAGAAGAACAGCTCTGGGTACTGTGCAGAGACCACCCACAGCGGCCAAGGGCAGGAGCAGGAGAACCTGCTGAGAGGCTACTGCACCAGTCTAGGTAAAAGGTTATGGTGGCTTGGACCAGAAAAGTAGCGATGAAGGTGGAAGAAGAGTATGGACTGCAGGTGTATTCTGCAGATGGAGCCAACGGGGTTTGCTAAGGGACTAAATTTTGGGTATAATGCCACAAAAGGAGTCAAGGATGATGCCACAGACGCTGGCCTTAGCAACTGGAATAATGGAGCTTCTGTAAACCAATAAACCCAATTGAACTGGGGTTTATCACTTGGAATTTTTTTTTTAATACTGAGTAATTCAGAGACTAACCAACAGGCCAGAGGTAGCAAGGTAGGAAGTATGGAGGAAGGGACAGATAGGGGGAGGACAGGAAAGTGCCCGACTGGATGCAGCAGAGAGTGGGACCTCGAGATTGAAAAAAGAGGACTCTGGGATCGCCTCCCCAGGAGCTGAGGATGATGGCAGCCTCGGTCATGGGAAGCACAGGTTCGACTGAGTATTTATCACCTCCATGGGACAGCAAGCTATAAAGTATAACTCTCTGGATCAAAAAGGAAAACATCCTTTTCCTTTTTAATTTGAGGCACCGGCTGCTGGAAATGTGGGATTGGAGCCTTGGAGGGAAACCAGAGCTCCCAGGTGCTGCATGCTCTCAATAAGCCAAGCACAGGGTGAAGCTCACATGTACTGTGTTGCTAAGCACTGCAAAGCTTTATCAGATTAGTGTCACTGCTCCCATTTTACAGACGAGGAAACAGAGACTCAGAGAAGCTATGTGGCCTGCCCAAAGCCACACAATTAGAAATAGACTTGGAACCACCCAGGAGAAAGTAAATCTTTTGCCTGTAGGTGACATTAGGAACCCCCTGGCTGGAGGTCAAAAGACATTGGCTCCTTGTGTGACCTTGGAAGCTCATCCTCCTCTCTGCGCTCCGCTTCCCCATCTGGGAAATGCCAAGATTGGGCTTGATGATCTCAGACTCACTGTAGCCTTCCTCCCTCCTGTTCTGTCTTCAGAGGACCAGGACAGGCAGAAATGATCTGTCTGCCACACAGCTTGGGCACCTACTGTGTGCAGCACCTTGTCTTGGGAAGAGGGAGGGAGAAGGAGCCTAGAGCCCACCTTCAGAGGACTCCCAGAATGCTGGGGGCTGGGAACACAGGGCCACAGCAGACAGCACTGCCAGGAGGGACCAGGGAGCCAAGCCAAGCTCCTGCACACAAATCGCTCCTGGCATATGCTCCTCATTTCATACATCATTTGCAAGGAGCTGCAGCCATTTTGCAAAGTCTCTTCCTGCTCCAGGAGCATCTGGGCTTTGGCTTCTGTCTTTTCTGCTCGGTCTCCTGCCTTTTACATTGTCCCCTTCCACTGCCACCAACAGCCACAGACAATACTTCTCTGTAGGTTTGGGAGATCCAGGTGGAGGTGAGCAGAGTAACTTTCCCCTGGATGGAATCGATAGTGTAAAGAGTGTGCATGGTCCACGCAGGGTCCTGGGAGACGTGCACCGCAAGGGTGGAGTGACAAGTGTGAGTGATGCCTCTGGGAGGCTGCACCGAGTAAGATAAGGAATGGCTGCGTTGGGATTCACTGAGTAACGCACACACTGCCAGAATTAGGCTCCCAATGAGGAACTGTTATGATACAGTAATGTGGAAAAATGTCCATGGTATGGTCCACTGCAGGTTGGGAATATCGCCGTCAGGTTAGGTTTCAGGGAGTATCTCTCTATCTTGGAAGGGCTGGGGGATGTAAGTAATACCACTTTTGGGGGCTTTGCAATGTAGGCAATGTGCAGAAAGGACAGACCCATGATTTGTTCAAGTTATCTCCAGGGCTTACTGTATAGTAGGTGCTCAATGAATATCTGCTAAGCAACTGGATAAATGAACCGAGTGAATAACACTGTGCCCAGATGCACTGAGTGATGGGACCGACCGAACATCGCCAAGGACTCCTCCCAGCACTGCCCCCAGGGCCTATCCCAGACACCAGGAACCACAGATGCAATGGAAATGGATCATCTGACTCAATTAGAGGGACCAGTTCCATCTCTCTCTCTCTCTCTCTCTCTCTCTCTTTCTTGCTCACCCTCTGTCTCCTCTTTCAGTCTCTGGTTTTGTTGCTGGAAGGAAAACAAAGAAAGTTCTCCCCTTTCATGCTGGAGCCTCTCACCAAGCCTGAGCTTCCCAGAGCCCAGACTGTTCACTCCCCACAATCTTTCAAAAGTTGGGCCCGCAGCTCAGAGCCAAGGATATGGGGAAGTTAGAGCTCCGGCTTCCACCCATCCACCAGGACAAACCCCAGACCAGCTACAGTGGCCATGGAGCCTGCTGAAGCCAATGCCAGACTCCAATCTGACAGAGCCCACACATACCACCTCCCTGTCCTGGAGTGCCTACTTCCAGTCCTCTCCAGCCTGAACCCAAGGGAGGACCAAGATGGCCCAGGGGAGCCCTGAGCAGCAGAGCTGCTGGGCTGTACCTAGGGCCTAATGCATATTCTCATTCTTTGTCTATTCTTCCATTTGGTGGAGTTCTTGAGGACCTGCTATGCGCCAGGCACACACTCAACCTTGAGGATCTCACAGTGAGCCAAGCTAACAAGGTCCCTGCCCTTGTGGACCTGACATTCTAGTAGAGAAGAAAGCCAATCAACTATCCACCAACCAAATGAGTATGAATATTTTAGGTGGTGAGAAGTACAACAAAGACAACATAAAGTTGTGCTGGCTTTTCTCAGTTTCTTCCCCTGGCTTCCATTCGATTATTTTCCCCACTCTGATCTGCTTCATGCCCTGGGGCTGAGCCCTGTGGAATGCACCCCTGGACTCCCTTGCCTCCGACTGGCTTCTACTTGGGTTCAGGCAATGGAAGACTCCAGCAGGAAGTCAGAGCACTGGAGGAGAAAGAAGTTCATGCATTCCTTCTCCTGCCCCCTCTTTCTATGTTGCCCAGGTTCTAGCAGTGGCTGCAACTTTCTGTGACTCTGGCTCAGCCCTCTTCAGATTCTGATAGCACATTTCCTCCCAGCGCCCCCTCAGACCCCAGGTGCTAGCATCTTCCCACAGTGGCTAGCTGCAGGGTCCCTTATCCTTGTCCACAGTCTTCAGATTCCCAGTCAAGCATGCCCTGCTATTCCTGCTGGGCCCCTGACTGATACACAGGTAAATGGCATAGGATATGCTGGGAGACAGGGCATGGTCAGGGAAGGCCAGTTCAGGCTTGGGTTATTATGGAACAGAAAGCTGGCCACATGTCTGGAAAGCAGTGAATGAGGGAATGCAGTTGGGATGAAATTCAAAACACTTAACAACTGGCTTGGCACAGGAGCTACCCAATCAGAAGGAACCCAGTTGTAATTAGCCATTGCACCTGCTGCACTAGCATCCTGGGTGATCAGAAAGGCAGTCAGGGTGCACCGGCCAGGGTCCCACAGACACCAATGACACATGCATCCTCCACGTGCAATGTCTCCGCTTCATATCTGATGCCTTTCTCCATTGCTCCCAGGGCCACATCAAAGGAGATAGCTGGCTTGCCAAGTGTTTGACAATTAGCCATGTGGGCAAACCTTGAGTCCTGGGGGCACTTCTAAAAGGTATACTGCTATAGGTTCTGGCTCCAGACCCAGAGAAGTGTTCAAGAGAAGCCTGAAAAAAAATACAGCTCAGAGAGAGGTTATGTGACTTGCCCAGGACCACACAGCCAGGTGAGAAGGCAAGTGAGGAGAGTTTAATAAAGGGGCACTTTACACAAGTGTGGATGAGGAAGCCTCAAGGGTGAGGCAGAACTACAGGACTGTAACAATCCCATGCAAGAGGGCGAGGGGAGAGCGCCGTTACTAGACACAGACAGAGTTGTGCAGAGAGGGCTGCCTTCAAAAAAACTGGGACCTTCCCTCGAGGACTGCACGTAAGCTGTGGTGGCCCTATGGGAAAGCATCAGAGAAACCAACATCCCAACCCAGCTCTTCACCCTGTCCCCAATCTCCTTATGGTGACACCCACTGGCCAGTGCCACTCAGGAGCCAGAGAATGTCTATATGGGTCACCCTCCTGAAGCCTAGAGCAGGACGAGAAGGAGGGAGCCTGGATCATGAGAGGGAAGTGGGAAATCTCCAGTCCCCAGATCATGTCACACCTTGAAAGTCATGGCAGGTGGGAAAATACTGGGAAGGAGAGTGACAAAATCACATCTAGGCCCTTTACCTCCATCCACAGGGAGGTGACAATGGGCTCTGCTCATGACAGCCTGGACCAGACACCTCCCAGAAGCATGTGGTGATACTGGTTGGGAGGCAGAAGGAAGCTGGGAGCACCTCCTGGGGAGCCCAGCCCGCCGCGATCAACCATCTCAGAGAACCCAGGTGCCTCAGCCCATGGGAGGCAAACTCACTGGGCCCTGCACCCCATGAGTGTGGCACACAGGGCCACCCTAGATGCAATGGGCTTTGGTTTCTCTCCACCAGGTAGGCAGCCTTCAGAAATCAGAAAATGCCCGAGGCTTTCCTTGAGAGGCTCCTGCTGAGCTACCAAGGAGAGGCAGAGGAGGAGGCAGAAACCCTCCCAGACCCAGCTTTGCCAGGTTGAGAAGTGGGAGAGGTGGTTTTGGAAAGCTGCCCACACATTGGAATTTGCAATCAACAGGACTTCCAGAAAATTCTACAGGACCTCCACAAGAATCTGGGGGCTGAATTTTTCGTAGCCTGAATGTTGGAGTCAAGAAAATCCTTAGACTTAGAATCAGAAGCCTGGGGTTCTAATCATAGCCTGCATGTAGCAGGTGCATGCAAACCTGGTTTTAAGGCAAGAGAGAGAAAACTGATAACATGGGATATCATGTCACAGCTCCTCATCTGATCTGCGCATGAGCCAGGCCCTGGCTCTGCAAATGCACCTGATGTTCTTTTTCACATTATCTCAGCAGGAGCCTGATCCATTTCACAGAAGAAGAAACTGAGGCTCAGGGAGATTACTTCCCTCGCCCCAGTCCTGCAAGCTGATCAGTAGTAGAGCCAGGAGGCAAGCCCAGGCCACTGGTGGTAAAAGCCTGGGCCCTCCACCACCAGACCTCCTATCTAAGAGGAGAACGATGCAGCTCCAAAGCCTGGGTTCCCTCAGCAAATGCTGGGGTTTCCAAAAAACAGCTCAGACAACTCTGGGTTCCACAACTCCCCGCCTCCATTATTACAGCCCAATGCTGCCGTTCCCAGACTCACTAGGCAGAGGCTGGATCCTGCCTGATTCATTCCTTTAATCAGGGCTGAAGCAGCTTCCTGAAGAACACTTAGACCCTCGTTAAAATTAAGTCATTGCTTTAATAACCACAGGGCGGAGACGGCTGCAGCTGGGAGTGTGTGAGCTCTCAGCATTCCCCATGGGTCTTGATGAGCTGGGCACTGCCATACGATACCAGGCACTCCAATTTCTCCGGTTCATATCTGATGCCTTTCTCCTTTGCTCCCAGGACCACACCAAAGGAGATATACAGCTGGCTTGCCAGGTGTTTCTCTGACAATTAGCCATGTGGGCAAACCTTGAGTCCTGGGGGCACTTCTAGAAGGTATCCTGGTATGGGTTCTGGCTCCAGACCCAGAGAAGTGTTCAAGAGAAGCTTGAAAAAAAGAAAAACCACAGCTCAGTGAAGTTACATTACTTGCCCAGGAGCACACAACCAGCTAGAGGGAGCACAGGATCCGGAACCCAAGTCTGTATAAACCTTAAACCCAATATACCAACTGTATATGCCTCTTACCTCATCGCGTAGGGTCACTGTGTCTTCATGGGTCCTGAAAAGGCACCTGTTCCGGGGACAAGTGCCATCTCACCTGGGAAGACAGACCTGCCATTGTTATTCACTAGCTCAGTGAGTTGAGGTAAATTGCCTGACTTTTCTGTGCCTCAAATTCTTCATCTGTCATACAGGATATGAGGTTATTGTGAACCTTGAATGAAATAACAAATGTGCAAATGCTCTGGCAATTGTAAAGTTTGGTGTACGTTGAGGATAAGTGGGCCTGCGGGAAAAGTCAGATTCCAGCAAACATCATGGCAGGGACTAGGGAGCATCAGGGAAGAACAGGGGGAGAGGGTGTGGTCTGGGAAATGATGAATGGGCGCCTGCACATTCCTGGGGAAGAAGCATGCAGAGATCTGCGAGGCAGGAGCTCAGCTCGGGGAGACAGAGGCACTCTGGCTGGACCACACAGGGCTGGGGCAGGGGCAACCTGGGGAGTTAACCACACTCCTCCAGGACCATGAAGAAGTGGCTAGGGTCAGGCAAGCTGTGACTGGGCTGTGCACTGCAGTGGCCACATCTCTTGCCCTCTGAGCCTTGGTTTCCTCTCTGTACCATGGAGGTAACAGATCTACTTTACAGGGTCATGGTGGGGATTGGCAATAATGGGTGTAAAGTGCCTTACATAGAGCAGGTGCTCAATAAATGATTTCCATCGTTATCGTGATGGTGACTATGATGATTAGCAAATATCTCTGAGTCTACTTCTACACTATAAAGTGAAAATAATCAGATCTGTCACACTATTCTCGGAATGCTTAAAGGTCGTAGTCTACCTGAGACTACCAAGCACAGGGCCTTATGCACAGCAGGCGCTCAACCATCTATTCTCCCCTTCCCTTCTTTTTCTGACCAAGGACAGGTGTGGAGCCTACAGAGAGACATGGTAGGAAGACAGGCTTTGGTTCCATCCTAGAGCTCTCAGCTTCCTTTTGTTAGTGAAGGAAGGTGACAAATTTCAGGCAACAAGCGGAACTCAAGGCCAAAGCCCTTGCAGCTTGGAAGACGCACAGTCCTATGACTGCAGGTTCTGATGTCACTGGACCACCCAGCCCTGGCCTAGAGTAAACACAACCTTAGATTTAGAGTCCAAAGATTGTAGGCGGAATCCTGGCTCAGCTTCTTCCATTTCCTCAGGACGTGCATGTAGCAGGTGAGCAATAATCCATGTTTCCTTAAGACAGGATGGAAGCCTGCCCCTTCAGCTGCCCACCAGCTAAAGATTCAAACTCAGATATCTGTGGGAATAGTACAGCCCTCCCATTCCTCCAAACTCCTTTGGAATGTTGAGAATTTCCCAAAATTAGCAAAAGTAAGGGCAGGGGCTCCTCCAAAAGCAGGCAGTGGCTGGCCAGGCCCCTCATGCAGAGGAGCACCCAGTGAGTGCTGGAGGCTTCCCAGCACCTTTCCTACGCCCGGGCAGCCCCAGCCCAGCCCCAGCAGGTGTGTTTGGAGAAGCACATCCCAAGTCTCACCCCGTACATGTTCCCTGGCTCAATTACAGGCTCAATTTTCTTTTCTGTTTAATCCCCAAATCAATATGTGTTCATACATATTTAATCGGGAGACTGTTTTTATTAGAGTGGGGATTAGTTTTACATCTTTCTCCCCATTGCTTGGAAGACATCTGCCTCTCACAAGAAAGACGAATGGATGAAAGAGAAAAAGACCCACGTGCAGGCCGGGCCCAACCCAGTGCCCGGGCCAAGGCAGAGACACTGAGAGTATTGCTCCTGCACCTGGCATCCCTGCCGCATGGGGCCAGAGCCCTGCTGCCTCCCAGCCGCCTGTCTCTGGGACTGAACCTGCAGCCTGCTCCTCACTTCCCAATCCCTGCCGTAAGTCCCTGCTCAGGGATGGGCCCCTGGGGGGCCTTCCAGGCCTGTTCTCCAGGAGCCAGGAGACCCAGGGTCCGCTACCTGTTAGAGGTCAGAAAGGGAGGTCGCCCTCAGCCTTGCCTTTCAGAAGTAACAGATTTCTCCTTCCAACTCCGAGTCAAGGCTAAACAGAATAAATTATCACCCTTTCACAGTGTCATCACCGTCACACTCAGTCTCGGCTGCCATCTGCTTCTTCGCCAGCATCCCCACCTCACCAAGCTGGAAGGAAGGAGAGAACACGTGGACAGGTAGATCACTGTGCTGGCCAGAGAAGGACAAGGGCAACAACACCCTGGGGCCCAGAGCGAGAGAGAGAGGAGGCTGGGGCAAATTTCTCAGCACCCCTGTTAAAATAGGTGTAAAACGATAGGCATGTGTCAAACCAGCTACACATCATCTCATTTAATCCTCGTTTCATCTGAGAGACAGAGCCTCTTCTCATCATCTGCATTTTACAGAGGAGAAAACTGAGGCTCAGTGGGATTACAGGTCTTGCCAAAGCCTCACAAACAGGAAGTAGCAGAACCTGGACTTGAGCCACACCACATGGCTCGGGGCCTGTGCTTTTAGCTGTTTGGACTGCCCTCTCTCCAGCATACAATAGTCTTCCCCTCCTCAACACAAGCTGGAGGTCATTCAAGGTGACACCTATAGGCAACGAGAGTTTGGGAGCACCAGTTATCGGCTGGAAATTGCCAGCCGCCAAGGAACCTGGGGATGTTGGGTGTGGCCAGCACCACAGCTCATGGTCACCACCACTCTCCTGTCTCTTCATTGACCTCATGCCTAGTGTGCCTACTGAGCATCTCCACCTGGTCTGCACTAGGAGCTGGGCTACGTGGATGAACAAAGCCAGGCATGGTTCGTCTCTCACTCAACTAATAGTCCATGGGTGAGGTGTGCCTGCTAGCAGAGCCGAGGTCCTGGAGAGCGTGCCCCTGCCTGGGTTTCCCCACATCTCCAAGCCTTGCCTGCTCATCACCTAGCTTCCTGCAGCTGTCTTCAACAGGGGCCCCCCAACACACAGTCAGGGAGTGCCCTGTGCCTCACCTTCTGAGAACTCACCCCATTGGCAACTATCTGATTGCAAAGACCGGGTCTGTCTTATCCACCTCAGGATCTTATTCATCACTGGCATAGAAAAAAAAATTGGGGAGGAGGAAAGGAGGAGGAGAGGAGAAAGGACAGGAGGGGAAAAGGAAAGGAGGGAAGGAAAGAAGGTGAAGTTGGGAAGAAAAGAAATCAGGGGAGAAGGAAAGAACAAGGGACAAGGGAAGAAACTTGTCCATTTTTGGAAGACCAGATGCACCCCGAAAGATCCCTCGCTTCCCCCTTGCTCTGAGCTGAAGTTTGAGTTGGTACCCAGAAACGTGCTGAGAAGGTAAAGCAAGTAGACCCACTGCAGTAGGTAAGAGTCAAGTATTTCAAGGATTTCCCAAAAGGAGAGCTATCAGCTTAGCTGAATTAACCCCTTCATAGAGGTCAGGGGTTGATGCCTCTCTTCACAAGGCTGCCAGAGGCAGATGGAGGGGCAGAATGACCTCACATCTGATGACACCATGAACTTGACAAAGGATCATGCCAAGGCACCCGGAGAGTTCTTCTGGCCAAGAAGTCTGTGACCAGAGCTCGGGGACACGCAGAGCTCCACGTTGGGCTTCAGCCCTTCTCGAGAAGCTGGTGTGTCTCCTGCCGGCCACCTTTTCCAAGCACATCCTCAGGATGGTCAGCTGGATGGGGCCCATGTGACACGGGCCATCTGGGGCCGGTGCAGTCACTCTCTGCTCACACCAACCACTTGGCAGCCCGTGTTTGACGACGGGTTAATTCCTGAACAAAACGCATAACGTAGGCAGTGTGATTCCTCATTTAGCTGTCAGATTGGGATAAAAAATGTGTGAGAGAGAAAACCCAAGGGGAAAAAAAAATTGGATAATGATGAATTGTGACTGAATGCTCCAAAGAAACACAAGCCGTCTCCCCCATCGTGTTGTGCCCGCTGTCACTTAATTTGAAAATATTCTAAGTGTGCAGGGCCTTCTCCTTGGCACTTTTCAGCTCTTCCCAAGAAGAACTGGGTCCGCTTTTGTCACCAGTGTCGTTTCCTCCGCAAATGCAGCAGTGCATCAAAGGCCCAGGCGGGAATGCTGGCCAAGACGCCCTCCCGTGGCCCCCCACGCGGCAGCGCCTCTCATGCCACACTCCGAAGAGACGAACAGACGCCTTTGCACTGCAGTATTCTAATACCATCGTGCACACTCGCTCAGGCGGGAGCGAGGGAGGGGGAGGAAAGAGAAACAAAATAATGCTTTTGCTGTGATAACTGTCAGCTCTGCCTGCGTCTAAAGAGAACTTGTTGTTTTGCAAAATGGAACATTATCCAAATGTACAGAAGCAGTAGATTGAAGTGAGGAGGCTTCCAAGATCAGAAGTTGTCTGGCTGCCCTGGGAATTGAAGTAAACACTCTTGTCTGGACGTCTCCTCGCACCCCACAAGGACGAGCTGAAAAATGAGCCACTCTGGGACCCTCCTTGGGACTTTGGCCAGTGCCCTTTCCCTGAGGGCAGCCAGGAACCACATGCCTCGGCCAAGGAAGCTCAGCTCCCTAGCAACCTCCAAGAACAGGCAGGCCGCCTGCTGGTCAGAGACACTTCGGGTCTGACGGCAGGAGGTGGGACATGATGACCTTTAGGGGGTCAGCCTGCCTGAGGATGGCCTGTGGCTTCTTGAACACCAGCAAGTTTAAATGGCCCGCTGGGTGACTTTTAGAAGGTCCTCTCCTTCTCTGAGTGCCTGGTTGCCCATCTTGGAACAGGAAGCTGGCTTGGACAACCTCCAAGTCTCCCTCAGGGGTTCAAAGCAGCAGGCTTTTGGGACTGGCACCACAGTCCAGGGGTTGTCCAGAGTGTGGTTTAAGAAACAGCCACTGGGAGGTAGACCAGCCCAAACCTTTCTGGAGAAGAGCAGACCTGGAGTTGGTGCATGTGATGGGAGGGGAAGAGTAGACATTCCGTTCCAAGGTGGATTCCAACAGTGGTCCATTGAGTGTCAACCAAACGGCCTCACAGCAACCCTAAGAAGCAGGACTTGTTCTCCCCATTTTAGAGACGGGGAAATGGAGGCTCAGCAAGGTTGAGTGACTTGCCCCAAAACCTAGGGTCATGCTTACCACTCTGTCATGCCAACACCCCTCCGTCGCCAAGCCCTTAGTTCCACTTCCAAAATACGTCTGGGCTCTGCCACACCTCTCCACTCCCATTGCAACCCCTGGAATCCAAGCCACCACTATCCCTCCCTGCAACTGCCATGAGAGCCTCCTAACTGGCCTCCCTGTCTCCTGTCCAGCCTCCCCATCATCAGCCAGAGGTCACTTTCTAAAATGCAACACCATGTGACACCTGCTTAGACCCTTCAATGGCTCCCATTGGGATGAAATCCAGCTTCCTTCACAGGGCGCTCGAAGCCCCTCAGTTACCAGCCACCTCTGTAGCATCATCTCTTACTACTTCTTCCTCACACTCCAAGCCGTCTGACTCACTCTGAGCTTTCCCCAAGAAGCAAGCTCTCTTTGCTTCTCGGCCTAATCTCTTTGCCTGATGCACCCTCTCCTCTCCCTCCGCTTCGGTTGTATCACCCTTCAGAGCTCCCGTACATGTCACCTCCCACAGGAGCCTCGGTGAACCGCCCCCTGCCCCAAGGTTAGTTTCCAAACTCCCTGTATTATTCCAGAGACCCCTGCACATTCTACCGAAGTGGCCTATGTGCTGTCTGGGACCCACACTGGCCCTTAATGCCAGAAATGCCTTATTCATCGTCACACCCTGAGCACCCAGGACCATTCCTGGCACACAGTAGGCACTCCAGAACTATTTGCTGGATGAATGACTGACTGAATGAATGAATAAGTGAATAAGAGCACGAACAACACAGCCAGAGTGAGCTTTCCTTCTCCGCGTATCCAAATGTGTAAAAAGCACCAGGCAAGTTCATCAATAAGGCAGTCACTCGCTCCTCGCAACCTGTCCTTGGCTGGGAGTCAGGTGATAGATTTCCGGAGGTGATGCATGGGCGCGTGAGAAGGGCGGAGTGGACGCATGGAAGAATAGAATATAGATTTCTATAGATTAATCATTTGTCATTCCTGCCACTCGGCACGCTCACGCGTGCTCTCTCTCTCACACACACACGCACACGCACGCACACACACACACTCACACTCCTTCCCTACCCAGGTCTCCCCCTTCACACCAAAGAAGCACAACTCACATTGCCCTTGGAGCATGCAGCAGAGGCCCATATGCACACACACACACACACACACAGTCACCCCAAGTGCCCCAGACACATTCACAGACACTTTATGCACATTTGTGCATCACAAAAACCCTCAAATACACAAACAAGTACTCTGCACTAAATCTTCCTTCACAGCTTCCCTATTCCCACCTAGGATACACACACATGCACATGGGCAGGCGAGCAGGTGTACACTGACTCTGACACACACTGCGAAGTACACACATACTCCTCTACACAGAGTATATGAGAGTGCACACTTTCTCTTATACACATACAGAGCTGCACACTTAGAGACATACACTTACTCTTACACACCAAGGAACTCACTCTTTTACACACAAAGGTGCACACTTACTCATACACACACAAAGATGCACATTTACTCTGACACACACACACTCACAAATCTGCTCTCATTGCCTTTACTGGCTCACCTTATTCCCAACCTCCCATCTGTCTTCCTTATAGAGCTGTGAGCCCCTCCAGGACTGAGGTCAGGGCTCTGAGCACTCACTTCTTTCTCTTAGGGGAGAAAAAAACCACTTCTCAGACCCTCCCTGAGGTCCAGCTCTACCAGGCCCTGAGCATGTCCTTACCAGTGGTCCCTCTCCCACCGCAGTGAGTTCAGCCCCATGCCCCATAAGGCAGGTGCCTGTTCATCCATTTCTTGTGTTGGGTCTCCCACATTGCAGGTGAATGGCTGAGGGGAAGGCCAAGGTGAGCTCAGGGGGGGTTCCCCCAGTTATCTTTGCCGGCCTTACCAGTTGGGTATACGTGGTTTCACATGTGTTTTGTGAGTTGCTTTCTGTAGTTGCAGAGTTGCTAAGGAGGAAATTCTCCTATATCCCAACTGAAGGGGGAAAAGCCCCAAGCCCAGCCTTTCCCTGGCCAGTCACTCCAATTAGTGCTGGGAAGATAGGGTTCGAAGGAATGCCTCTTCCCCCAACATCCCAGAGGTCCCAGCATCTGCCCTCCCAGAGGCCCTGTCTGCCCGACCTGGAACTCCAGGCACCCCGAGGTACCTCCTCACCTTGTGGGACCATCCCCTCTCCTCTGAGTTCTCACAGCATCTCCCAACGACCCCCACAAATACCTCCTAGGGTTTCAGGCCCAGAACCTTCATGCATTTCTCCAAAGTTCAGAGCTGTTATGAGACACACACACACACACACACAGTTCTCCAGTCTCCAGCTCCAAAAGCTGTGTGAGTACCCTGTGTTCACTGAAGCCTTTGGAGTTATCCTGAGCTGCCCCCTTCTGCCTCAATAGCACTTGAAGACTCTCAGCTTCTGCCCTGTTCACTCTGCTAAGCCCTCCTCACCCGCAAGTTCCCCCATACTCTCTATCCCAGTCATCTGCATAAACACAGAGTTTTTACCTTGTGCTGCCAGAAATCTAGCCCTTGGCCCTCCTCCAAGCCTCCATCCTGGATTCTGGTTATTAGAAACTAAACCCCTTAAATGTCTCACCCTCCCCAAAGCCCAGAAACGTAGGGACCCAGATCCCTACCCAGCTCCCAGAAGGGAGCTACTCCTAAACTGCACCTGTCATAGCACAAGCAAAATGTCAGTCATTACTCATTCACTTGTTCACTCAGACTCTTATTATTGGCTCCGAGCTGTGTCCAAAAGGATGGTCAGTGCCTCTTCCAGGTACCCTGCCTCATGGAGCTTACTGTCCATGGAGACCCAGACACTCACAGAAGAGCCAGATCTAAGAGCAGAGAGATGACTCAAAATAGGAAGAGGTCACTGCTGGCTGCAGGGTCAACAGGCAATGACTCCTGCCCAGATCCAGGGACACCATCAAGACTTAAGAAGAGGCCAGGCACAGTGGTTCATGCCTATAATCCCAGAACTTTGGGAGGACAAGGTGGGAGGATCACTTGAGCTCAGGAGTTTGAGACCAACCTGGGCAACATAGTGAGACTCTGTCTCTACACAAAATATAAATAAATTTTTTTAAAGACCTAGGAAGAAAAACTTGCAATAAGCAGTCATCTGGTCCATGTCCCTAAACCCAAGAACAATGGATCCCAAGCCTGCCAAGCAGAGGGGAGCAACCCCCAAACAACCTCCATCTCTTAACCCAACCCAGAGATGCAGCAAAAATAACCAGCCCTTCCTGACCATGTCGGTTTTGTTCCCCACTTACATGCCACACACCAACTGCCATGCCAACTTCATAACTTTCTGAAGGACTGGAGGGGAATCTAGGGGCACACACAAACCCACACAGGGACCACCACCAAGGCTCAAAGAGATCATTATTTCCTCCTAGGAGTCCTTGATTGTCTGCCTGGGGGAGGGGGCCCCAGAATGCAGGAACCCTAAGCTCCTCAGACCCCCACCCCAGGAGGGGCTGTCTGGTCTGTGGGGGGCTTCTTGTGCTCCTTCTGCTGGACTCAGTTTCCTGGAGCCTTTCTTCCTTCCTAGGGATTCCTCCATCCCAGCATCTCTGTGGATGCTGAGGCTGGGGAAGGGGGTTGGGGAAGTGCATAGAACCACCTTCCATTGCCTTTGATCTCTGTCACATTCAAGCTGCTTCAGCATCCAGCTGCCTCTCTCTCTCTCTCTCTCTCTCTTCTCCTCTCCCTTTGAAGTCCTTAAGTAAAGATGGCTGTAGATTACAGCCATTACAGCTGCCTGGAGCGAGACCTTCTCAGGCTGCCTTCCCTTTGCCACTAGCCTGTCTGCTCCATCTGGGGGTTCCTGAAGCCCCTGATCCAGGCTGGCCAATGCCAAGGCTTCTCCCTTCCACAAGTCCAGGGCATTCGTGCAGTAATGACCCAGCATCTCTTTGTTTGCCTTGCTCCCATAAGACAGCTCTACAATGATTTTGCTAGCTCTCCAAGCACTGAGCTGAGCATCCCTGGGGATGTAACCAAGGCCCCTAAAGTTTCCATGAATGGTTTGAGGAACTCTCCATGGTGCTGGAATGAGGTGCCACATCACTGTCATCTGAGATTTTAAAATCAGCCCCCCAAATTATGGTCTGCTCAGTACTGCACTGAACAGGAAGATGGCCAGTATCTCTCTCCTCTTCTCAATACAACTTTGATTTTCTCTGGGCAAATTGCCTTTTCTCCATCCTTACCGAGGTCCTTCCTCCTCTCTCTCTCTTTCTCTCTCTCTGTCTCTCTCTCTCTCTGTCTCCCCCTCCCTCCTTCCTTCCCTCCTCCCTCCTCTCCCCTCTCTCTACAGGCTCTTCCACCTTTCTTTGCAGCTTAATGCTTTCAATGCTGCCTCTGATATGTCGCTGGAAACCAGAGAAAACTTTTTAAAGCACAAACCACACCACTTCTCTGCCTTAAACCCTTCAATGTTTTACCATTGCTTCCACAGTAAAGAATTAAACTCCTTAACCGCTTCACATGTGCTGGGATCCCAGCCTCATCCTACTGACCCTCTTTGCTGCCCCATAACTGCCCCTTGCTCTCTCTCTGGGGTGGACTTTTGCTCAAATGCTCTCCTCCTTCCTCATTGTCCAAGGAATTCACCCCGCAGAGCTCAGCCCACCTAGCACAGCCTGCAGGAAACTTTTTCTGGCCCCACCATCCAGGTTAGGTCTTCCTAGGATCACTTTCTTAGAAGTATTCTCCTTTCCTTCAAAGCACTTGCTTTGGTTTTAATCAGTCACTCATCTGTGTGACTATTTGGCTAGTATCTGCCCCCACATTCCATGAGACAGAGAAAAGACCTTGCCTGATTTTATTTTCAGAGTCATCACCAGGGACTAACACACCACCTTGACCCTCATAGGCACTCAATACATATTATTGATGGATGGAATGGATGAATGAATGAACGAGTGAATGGCTGAGAAAAGGCTAATCACTGTGGGTTTGACAAAGCTGGTAGCTCCCAGCCAGGTCATCTTAACACTCTGATCATGCCATTTTATCAGACCAAACACGAGATTGGCTCCTAAGAAAAAAAATAAGAAACAGCCCCTCTTCTCAGCCCCACTTTGATTACTCAGAGCAGTGCCATGGAAGGTCAAGTGCACAGACCTGGGTTCAAGTCTTAATGTCAGCTCTTTCTGAAAAATCCACACTCTGTGAAATAAAGCAGTAGTTGCAGAATATCTGTGCCAGTAACCCTAGAACTTCACAGACAAGCCCTCTCCCTGGTAGGTCTCAGCTTGCACAAACCACCTTCAGGTTTAGAACCAAGACCAGAGAAATGGGTAGGCCAGGAAAATTCTGGGGAGCCCATAATAGATGGTGCTGGAAAGAGCCAGAACCTGGAAATCCAGACCCTTAGCTTCAAATCTGATATTCACTCTCCCAGCGCATGACCTGGAGTTGTCATCTCCCTGCCTCATTCCAGTCCCCAAGCCCTTTGGGGGTAAAGAGCTTGGCGCTGAGGACCTCGGATATTTCCCCCCTCCTTTGGGGGTGGTAGTGGCTGTCAGTTCACTCCTAGATCCATGCCCACTCCCCCAGCACATGCCCCACCCCCCTGAGCTCTGGCTTTTGTTCTGGAGAAATCACGTTCTTTGATTCTGCTATACATTAAGATGCACTCTACTTGGTTAGTCACCCCCTGCATTACTAAAACCAAAGGAAAGAACCTGCTTCTTGTCTTCCAACTCTCTCCTCCAAAGGCCTTTTAAAAGGGAAAGGGAAAAACCACACAGCGACATCCCCTTGCAGCTCCAGGCACTTTAATGAATTCCAGCCTTCAGGGAGAACGACGGCTGTGTTAACGGTGCTGGTGAAAAATGAGGGGAGGAACAGGGAAGCAAATTTCTTTTTATTGACTTTTAGTGAGCTATTTAATCCAAACAGCTCATTATCTGCAATATAAATATACTATATAATGGATTTTGCAATAAGAACAATTAGTTTTGCAATTAGCATGAGAATAAGCTCTCCCCAACTGCAGAGAAGGCAAGGCCTAGGCATTGGGGGTTGGGGAAAGCTGGGTTGGAGGAGGGATGTGAGGGAGAGAAGTAAGAAAGCAGCCTTCCAGGTGGAGAGGGCAGAGCCCTGTCCCCCTCCTCCACTCCACATCCCAGGAAGGTCTCAGATCTGCAGGGATATTGCCAGTAGACAACATAGCAGAGGCACATTGGTTAAAACATAGGCTTTCAGCAGACCTGGGTTCAAGGCTCAGCTCTGTCACTTACCAGCTGTGCAACCCCGGGCAAGTCACTAAAGGTCTCTGCAACTCAGCTTTCTCATTTGAAAAAATGGACATCACAGTAGTACTTCTTTATGGAGTTGTTATGAGGGATGTCATAGGGTGGTGTACCAGTGTTTGGCATAGAGTACATCCTTGATAAATGCTTCCGAGGGTGCTGAGCTGGGATTTCTTTGCATCTCCTTGGCCAACCTCCAGGTAGGAAGGGAATGTGTCTGTCTTGCTCACCACTGAATCCCTAGTGCCTGGCCCAGTACAGAGTAGGCCCTTAATAAATATTTATTGAATAAATGTTGTTAAGCAAAGGAAACTCAATGGCTGCTTGGCCCAATGCCTGGTACATAGTAGGCACTTAATAAATATTCGTTGAATAGATATTACTAAGTAAACAAACTCAGCAGCCACTTCCCTCCTGTCACAGGGCAGCAGCCTTGTCTCAGGAAGCCTTGCAGGTAAGCATAGCGGCAAAAATCAGTCTGCAAAACAAAGTGCTCTCTGCAGACCCCATGTCCAGACACCATTTCATGAATTTCCAAGCCCAGCTCTCTCTGCCCTCTGCCTTAGAGTCAGGGTATCCCACCAATGTTACTTCTTCTCTGTGGCCCAGTGCCTTCCTGAATGTAGCTTGGGTTCAGCCCTGTCCCTCCAGCTGCCCCCAGTCTCCTGCTCCTGCCCTGGACTGGAATGTTGCACACACTGGAGTTCATAGGCAATGGGAGAAGTGCTCACATTGCATTCCAAAAGCAAAGGGAACAGAACTTTGGGATTTTCTGAATAATCCCAAACACAGGCAAGCACAGTAGTAAATGCACTGACACTTAGCCAGACAGCCTGGGTTTGTATCCAGAAGCTCCATATCCTAACTATGTGACATTGGCAGGATCTTTGATCTTCTTTGACTCATCCACAAAATGGGAATCATAATAATGTTCATTATCACCTAGAGTTTCAGGAGAATTAGATGAGAAATTCATGGGAAGCACTAGTGTTTGTTCCACAGTGAAGTCTCATCAAATATTAATTACCATTGTGGTTACCATCTTCTGCGGTAGAGTATCAAGACCACAGATAGACCACATGCCTGGCACCCAACCCCACTGCTTCCTGTCCTCTCTGCAGCAAGCTTTGCTAAAAGTGTTTCACCTTGGTCTCAACCAGGTAGCAGGTTCACTTTCGGATACTTCACACACACGATGGCATCTAAGCCTCATGTCTCTGCGAGTTGGTTTAGGAATTGTGCAAGTGAGGAAGTCAAGCCTCAAGGAGGTTCAGGACTTGTTCAAGGTCATGCTGCTGGCCACTGGTGGAGCCTGGACTCAGCTCCAAATCTTTCTAAGCTCCACCCTCTTCTCCAGGAGCTGAACGTGATTCTGAGGAAATGAACAAAAGCAGAAAAGAAAAGAGTCCTTTTACTCTTCCACTAAGTCCCCATATGTTTTGCCTCAGGCCCTGGTGCATCATTGCTCCAGAGGCAGGAGCGGGACTTAGTGGAGGAAAGAGGACGGGGCCATTAACTTGGAGTTCCAGGATACCCCCAAGTCAACCCCTGGGACACATGGTCTCACAAATTCCAAAGACAGACTTCCTGTGCTCACCATGGAGCTCCTGACCTCCTGATCTTGGACCGAGGCTGCAGTGGCCTTCGATCCCCCACAATGGCCAGCTGCAGAGAGATACTCAAACATGTGGCACACACACAAACAAACAGGCAGAAAGTGAAGCTTCCCTGTACAAGAGCACACCAACGAGGAAGGTTCAGCTACAGCCCTGCTGAAGAAGGAAGGTGGCGAGAGGTCCCCCACCCAAAAGCAGAATGGATTCTCTCTGGATACAATGGCCAAGAGCGTTGGCTCCAAGAATGCCCAGCCCCAGGCTGAGCCCCGGTTCCGTTATTTGTCTGTTCTGTGATCTTGCACTAGTCACTTGTTCTTCCTGAGCCTCAGTTTCCTCATCTGTAAAGTGAGGACGGTAATACTCTACTTCCCATGACTGGAGCAAGATGAAGCCTGGGAAACACGAACACTCTCTTGGCACCTATCCAATGGCAGCTCTCACTGTCACTATCACTCTTGAAAAGACGGGGACCGCATGTGGCATCCTGCCCTCTCCCCATCTCAGCTTCCCGCCTGTGTGAGACATTGGGCCCGGTGCTGCCCAGTGCCTGGGCCCTTCCTCCTCCCGGTGACCTTGCCCTCGCTCTCCCTTGCAGCAGCCTCCCAGGAGCCGTCTGTGTCATGTCCGGCTGAGCCCCATGGCCCTTTCTCAGGAGAGCAGAACGGGAGTGCTGTTAGTCACGGTGTGGAGAGGCGCAATCCATCCGAAGAGGCCAGCGGGACGCGGAGAGGTCATCTCCATTACAAACTGGCTGTGATTAAGCCATTACTTACCGTAATGGGATCCTTTCAGTCCTAGGTGATGCCTGCCACAGCCGATAAGCCGCAACGGCCACCGCGGCCCGGCAGGCTGCAATAACACAGGCTCTCCCCTCTGTGACAGGTTCAAGCTCTCACGCTCATCGAAAAGTCCATTTTCCAGCACAACTGGGTACACTTCCCCGTGACAAATGCCTGTTCGCCTTTAATCTGTTACAAGCCAAAGAAGCCCAAAGGAAGCACTCCATCACGGGAAGAATGTTTTTATAAGCGTGCTCTTTGAGGGCCCCGAGTGAGGGGCTGCGGCAGTGCGGGGACGCGGGATGGCTGCACATTTATAGTGGGCGATGGAGGGGCACAGGCAGGTCCAGAGCTGCCGCTGGAAGGAGGGGTGTGCCCATGGCGTGTGGGTTCGGGGTGAGTGTGTGGGTTCACACAGGTGTGTAGGGGTGCACCTTCACGTACCTGTGCTTGGGGAGGGTGTGGGGGCGTCTGGGAGGGTGTAGAGGTGTCCATGGTGCCCATATGTGTGAGTGCACGTGTGTGTCTGTGAGCAAGGGCAGGGGGGCATTAATATCTGACACACGTGAGGAGATACATGCAGGGTGGTAGTTTCAGATACGTGTCCAGGATCCTGGAGCTTCCATAAGTGTGTAAGAGTAGAGGTGTGTGTGTGTGTGCTTGTGTAAGGGTCTAGGTGTGTGTCTCTAGGTGTGTGTGTGTCCCTGGTTGAGGGCCCAAGTGTGTGTGGGTGTGCCTGAGTGTGTGTGCCTGTCTGTTGGGGGTGTGCGTGTGTATGTGTCTGGGTGAGGGCCTGGGTGTGTGTGTGTGTGTGTCCCTGGGTGTGTCCCTGGGTGTGTGTGTCTCTGGGTGTGTGTATGTGTCCCTGGGTGAGGGCCTGGGTGTGTGTGTGTGTGTGTGTGTCC
>NC_045434.1:185129869-185130179 GCF_002776525.5 Piliocolobus tephrosceles | reverse complement strand
TGTGTGTGTGTGTGTCCCTGGGTGAGGGCCTGGGTGTGTGTGTGTGTCCCTGGTGAGGGCCTGGGGGTGTGTGTGTGTGTGTGTGTCTCTGAGTGAGAGCCTGGGTGTGTGTGTGTGTGTGTGTGTGTCTCTGGGTGAGGGCCTGGGTGTGTGTGTGTGTACGTCCCTGGGTGAGGGCCTGGGTGTGTGTGTGTGTGTCCCTGAGTGAGGGCCTGAGTGTGTGTGTGTGTGTGTCCCTGGGTGTGTGTCCCTGGGTGAGGGCCTGGGGGTGTGTGTGTGTGTGTGTGTGTATGTCTCTGGGTTAGGGCCT